>NW_021628186.1:0-67727 GCF_004785775.1 Grammomys surdaster
TGGTTTGGTTTGGTTTGGTTTGGTTTGGTTTGGTTTGGTTTGGTTTGGTTTGGTTTGGTTTGGTTTTGCTATAAGAAAAGGCCCTAGAGGTGAGTCACTTTCCAGTCCCTTTTCCCTCCTCTCTGTCTTCTCTTTTCTTCACCCTATATAAGGCATAAAAACACATTAAAAACAAACACTTCCTAAAAGTCCTGTTTCGCTATTGGCCAATACAAAAGCTTCTTGGTTGTATGTTGGAAGTCGTGGTCATGGTAAGCAGTGAAGAAACTAGAGTCTGAGAGAAATAACAGGGTCATGTATAAGGAAATGCACTTCCCAGAGGCCAGATGGTAATTCCATGGCCTGGGGTTATCTTGGTGTGATGTTCATTAAGTCCTGAGCATCAGCATACGAAGTTAGGAAGGTACAGAGATTCTGAGAGTACAATGCATAATGTGCACCTCGACAGAGAGACAGAAAACCTAGGTAAAGCAGAGACAGTGGAGCAGAGAAGTCTTAAAGCATGGGAAGTAAAGACACGGCTTAAGAGTCAAGAGAACTGAGTTCAGGTTCCTCTCCCATCATCTGCAGGTAAAGTAAAAGAAGAGCAGATTGGCATGTGCCTTTGAGCTTTAGGTTTTCAGACTCTTGATCAAAAGCTTTTATCTTCCTCACTGCTCCATTCTACTGTGATGAGTAAAGATGAAATATTTGTCAGCAATAAAGAGAATAGTTCACGAATTGTCAGGAATCCTCTCTACAACCCTCCAAGAATTGTGCAATGTTTGCCAGAAATTCTTTAATGACCAGAAACTTTTCATACTCTGTGACACCCTCATCCATTCAAACTACTGTAACATGAAGTTGCCGTGACATAAATGAGGATTTGAATAATTCTTTATTTGCTGGGTATAATACCCAAAGAAATTAAACATTCATTTGTATTCAACATTCTAGATCCCAATAGCATATGTCTATCATCACCAAGTGAGCAAAAAATGAATGGATGGATAGATAGATAGATAGATAGATAGATAGATAGATAGATAGATATTTTCTTAGCTATTTGCTTTGCAGGTCCCCAAGAAAGGGAGTATTAACATGTCTAAAATACTCACTAACTAACCTAAAATTAAGTTTCCTTTCCTTGGGGAAATATAAGGAGAACACTAAGAAACTACCAAAGTTTCAAGAATTATTTCAAGAGGAGTCTCTTTGCTTATTCTCAGAGCTTTTTCTGCCCACCCCCTTTTTTTGAAAGCGGTCTTACAAAAGTGGGGTCACTGTTCACTGATTCTGGGTAGACTCACCCTATAAACAATACTGGATATTGAAGAAAAGGAAAAATCGGAATGTTTATTCCTCTTACTGTCTGTCTTGTGTGGTATTTCTTTTGGTAGAGAGAATATCTCAAACATGCCTCTCTCCAAAGTCCATCTCTGGGCAGAGCCGCCCTGCTGTATTCTCACCCTGTTCTGGTGACTGGCATGTTTACTTTGATAGCTACCCTACCTCCTCCTATGGTCTCTCCAAGCTGCTTAAGTGTTCCTTGTTCTTAAGTGTTCCTTATTCTTGTATCTTTTCAAATTATTCAACACTATAGTATCTTTTCTTCTGTTAAAATATAAATGGTGGCACTTATTTCCTTGATTGAAAAGTTAGACACAAAAGGAATGGTTTTGTTTTCTCTATCTCCAACAAATGACTCCAGGGGTAATTTGAAGGAGGAACATGTACCTTTTTCCATTGTTTATGAAGCCCTAAAGTAGTGATTCATGATTCTGTGATTCACATGATTCATGATAAAGTAGTGATACCTGATTCTTGGTAGTCTTCTATCTGCTAGGATAATAGTTTAGAAAAAACTATTCAAGTAGCAGCCATTTTCTTATCCACAGATACTTTTAATGGAAAATGTAGCATATTTTTATCATAAAAGAAATCGATTGTCAGGTAGGAGGATGCCAATGAGGACCAGCTGATGTCTTTTTTCCCATCCCTATCAAACTGTAAATGTAGAGGAGAAATTAAAAATACTTTGATCCCCAAATGTAACCAATATCTAACTCAATACATTGCTAGAGTAAATGTTTCGATTTCCAAATGGAATGAATTATACACAAGACTAATAGCTCTGTCTTAATATAAAAAGCTGCTAAATCACATAGAAAGAATACTTCAAGATGAGAGAGATAAGTACAAGAGCCAGAAAATACTCTAGAATCTGTCTGTTTGGTTCTGTTTTGCTTTCCAGGACACTTTTCCATCTTCTATGCATCTGTACATTGCTAATTAGGCAAACAAGTGTCTTATGGATCCTTCGAATTAAAGGCCCAGGAACCCACATTAACTTCTGCAAATATAGAAAATATAGGCAGAATGGATTGCATTGGAGAAGCCAGCCTATGAATCTCAGAAAGAAAAACTGCAGTCGAGTCTCAGAGGAAAGATGAGAACCAAACACAGGAGACCATGAGGCAGCAGGGCAATTCTCTGTCTATATCGGTCTCTACTAATCATGGGTTCAGCTACTCTTTCCTTTGTGTAAATGTGCCCTAGTCTCTCTTTGGGGATAATAGAAATGATTCTCTCATATCCTTGACATCTAAAATAGCCAGCACTCAGTTCCCCGAGTCTGGGGGGTTGCCAGTGCTCTTTAAATTCTTCCTCTTCGGCACAGCAACTCTATCTGACCCAACATGAATCTACCTCCAGTCATTGGGGTTTTATGAAGGCAAAGAAGGTTATATACTATAAGCAGCATTGCACTGATTGCTCCTGTCTGCAAAATAATCATAAAAGACCAGCTGGTTTCTGTGGTGGGGAATAACACCTCAGATGTAGCTCACCTCAGTAAAGTGGCTATGCAGAGGCGTGTTGACCTGAATTCAGATTCTCTGCTGTCACATAAAAGCTGGGCATGGAGGCACAAGTCTCTAACCTTATCAAGGGGAAGGGGGAAGGGTCCTCAGAATGATTTGACCTGACAGTCTAACCATTAATGAGTTCCCTATTTCTATAAAAGCCTTAAAACTTAACCTAAAAACCCATTAAGAATGAAGGAGAACCAAAGTGTGAATGCTTCAGACTTGCTTAGAAGGGGGAACAAAAATAATCACGAGGGGTAGAGGGTGAGAGAGACTTGGGAGGAAGAGAGGAGATGGAAAAAGGGAGGGCAGGATCTGGTGTGGGAGGAGAAATGTACAGAGGGTCAGGAAATTGAACAGATATGTGTAACAATAAGAGATGGGGAACTGGTAGTAGCCAACAGAAAGTCCAAGATGTCAGGAAAGCAAGAGGCTCCCTGGACCCAATGGGGATGACATTAGCTGAAATATCCCACAAAAGGGAGAGAGAATCTGCAGAGACTATATTCAGAGGTTAGACATGGCCACCAGTTGAGGGATGGGGTCACCTACCCTTCTCAAAAAATTTAATCCAGAATTGCTCCTGTCTAAAGGAAATGCAGGGACAAAGAGTGAAGCAGAGACTGAAGGAAAGGCCATGCAGAGACTGCCCCACCTAGAGATCTATCCCATCTGCAAAAACCAAACTCAGACGCTATTGCTGATGTTGAGAAGTGCTTGTTGACAGGAGCATGGTGTAGCTGTCCCTTGAGAGGCTCTGCCAGAGTCTTACCAATATAGATGTGGATGCTTGGAGTCAACCATCGGACTGAGCACAGGGACCCCAATGGAGGAGTTAGAGGAAGGACTGAAGGAGCTCAAGGGGTGTGCAACCCCATAGGAAAAACAACAATATTAACCAACCAGAATCCCCCAGATCTCCTAGGAACTAAACCTCCAAACAAAGAATTCACATGGAGGGACCCATGGCTACAGCTGCATGTGTAGGAAAGGATGGACTTTTCTGGCATCAAAGAGAGGGGAGTGCCTTGGTTCTGTAAAAGCTTGATGCCCCTTATAGGGGAATGCTAGGGCAGTGAGGCCTGAGTGGGTAGGTGGGTGTGGGAGTACCCATATGGAAGAAGGGGTAGCGGAAGGACAGAGGGTGTGTGGAAGAGAATTTGGGAAGGAGGAAAACGTTCTAAATGTAAGTAAATAAAATAATCAATAGAAAAAAATTTAAAATGACACCTGATATTAATCTTCAACCTCTACATGCATAAATAGTAGTGAGTGTACCTCTCCACACACACAAATGTTCACATATCCATATACACAAACACATGAACACAGGTGTACACACACATACACAAATATATGTAATGGATTCTGTAATAAGCTGATATGTTGAAATATAAACTATTATTCATCATTTTTACTAAGGACTGAGCAAATATTATAAAACATGGCCACCTATACTATTTGTCCTCTTTCATCAGCAGAAATCTTTCTCTCTAAAGACTGCAGCTGCTCTCATGAATCCAGCAAGACTTAGTATCTTCTGAAGTACCTAAAAGACAGAACTAGGAATCAGTTTTGTTCAAGAACCAAAGAGCTTTAGAGTCTTGTGCAAAACATACTAATTGAATAGTATAAAGCCCACCAAAGCAACTTGACTTTTGAGAGCTACAGTGTCAGGAAGGAACTAATCAAAGATTTGTTTCTTAACTCTTATATCTTTGGAAGAGGAAGGAGACAAGATTGTGAAGTGGCTTCCTACTGTTGAAGAAGGAGCGGTTTAACCACTGGCCCTATGCCCTTATTTTCAAATGCAAATATGAGATGTCTTCTATTAAGAGTATTTCAACAACCAAATTTGAATTCTGGTAAATCAACAAGAAACTAGTATTTGCCCTTTTTGCAAAACAAGCAGCCAGAGGTCGCTGGGGCACACCCAAAGTCCTGGGAGAACAAGTAGGATAAGGATGAAGGAAAATAGAGATGGGGCTTCTAAAGATTCAAGGGGTAGGGGAGACCCTGGAACTTAAACAGGTGTTTCTTAGAGCTGAAAATTTAATGACATAATGAAGTTCTGAAAACTGTTAACTATTAAGACCATAAAAAGTGGCCTAGATGATATACTCACTCCAGGGACTATTGCAAAGCATGAAAGCATAGTGGGTTTCACCAAGGAAAACACTAAGAGTTGAGGAGGCAGACTCGAGACAATATAAAGGAGAAAAGAGAACAGGTAGAGAAGCATATGACTAGGCATGGTCTGCCATGGCAGAAAGAAGAAAATATTTGTTGATCTGAACTAAAGGTCTGAACCTGTTGGGCAGGATAATGCATTCTGGCAGGATGGATAGAGACAGATATGTTCTGGATATGTTCTCATAAAAATCTCTGAAGCCTTTATAGAGAAAGGTACATAAATAGTATAAGCATTCAGACAAAAGAAAAAGTTTACCTTGTAGATAGTGATGATCAGCTAATAAGTCCCAACGCAGAAGTCAAAGGACCTCCAGGAAAACACTCAGAGGGGCTGCAGTTCAAGGAACTCCCACCTGACAAAATGCAGCTCCTCAAAGAGGATGAAAAAAGACACAGCATCAGAATTGTAGAATTGTAGTGAGCAGGAGGATGTATCCTCTGCACACCTGAAGTGACAAAGGTTCTTTTTAAGTATTCTGAACCAGAAACTAATTGTTTCTAAAGAGGAAGGTTATATAATAAAGGATGGATAAGAGATGCAGCATTGAAGAGGAACCCTAGTTCAGACTCTCTGGGAGCTACTACTCTCTAAGCTAAGAAAGGACTTAGGAAACAGCAGACATCTGTATAGAAGATTAATTTTATTGAGCTATCACAGAAAACATACTAATAAGAAGTAGAAGCAGGGATTGGAGTAGTATAGAAGGCAGAAGGAAATAAGGAAAATAAAAGTAGTCTCAGGCCATTGTTCTTTGGAGAAAGGAATAAGGAAAAACAATATTTTGTTGACAGCAACATTTTCTTTATGTAAAAATAGTCATCAAAACTGTTTTAAAATAGCAGAAAAATGGAGAGTATGAAGAAGATGCCCACTGCTGGCTCTCTGGTTCTGTTATCTTTTTAAAGTTTTGTCTGCGCCAATACTGAGCCTCTCTCTTCTGCGGTTACCTTGGACTCTAAGGATATGAAAAATGATCAATAAACATCTTTTCAACAGCAGATGGTAGCTACCCACACACAAAGAATATTTCACAGAGCTGATTGCTGTCCCCAGTGAATGCAATCACTAGGATACAGGGTATTCCTCCCAGGGCAGACGTGATCCTTTTGAACAGGCCAGAGTGGTCTTCGCAAGTGGTCTCCAGCACTGTTTGCAAGACTAAAATTGAATGATCAGTCAGACTCCAGGTCTTACCAATGTCACAATATCAGTCATACCTCAATATTGCCTGTCTTCTCTTTTCAATATTATTTCAAAGACCTTATTAGTCTCTTAAAAATTAATTTAGGGTCAGTGAATCTTTTTATCTGTTCTTTCTAATGCAACAGTAACTAAATTTCCTTTCTCTAATTTTTGGCCATTCATCTCTTAATTTTCATATTGAAACCAGTACTGCACTTAATCTGTGGGAACTCTCAGAGACAAGGCTCTGGCCCACACCCACCCACCAAGCTCTGGTAAAATTACTGTTGGAATGAAGCAAATCAATAGAAACTTCATGTTAGGAAGACGACTTTTCATATATCAATCTGAATCTTTTTAGTAAAAATACATACATCCAGGAAACACTTGAATTCTCTTGTTTATTTAATGTTTAGGAATAAAAGGACCATCAGCAAACGTACAGACAATGAAACATGACTCAGACCCTGGGACAATTACATTTATATAAACTACATTGATAAGCTGTCTTCTCGTGAATAATAACTACCTTAATTATAGCAAATAAGCAATAAAATATAAATATCACTCAAGAGATAACCTAGAAAAAAACTAAGTCCTCACACGATTTCCCCTCATTGATCTGAGCAGAATAGTTTTGTGAAGCCTGATGAAATAGTCTGTTTTCTCCTGGAAGCATCCAGCAAGAGATGCAGGAGGCAGATAGGGACACACTTAGACAATTTTGTCAAAATCTTACTGTTCCTTCCACTCCTTCAAAGGCATCTACTACACAGCTGTATCCTGACATTCCCAAGTCTATCCTCTCCCACAGACAGAGACAGAAACCATGGACCAAAGTAACACAACTAATCCTGACATTAGAAAAAAACTGTGCCTAAAGAGGACAACTTGGTAATGTGTTTGGATTATAGATGAACTTCTATACTACCTAGTTAAAAATAGCTACAACATACATTATTTAGTCACAGCAGTCTCAATAGACTGCAAATAGAACACATTAAAAATTCTATCATATAAACTACTTAGTATGTGTGGCCACCAACTAGAAGGTAAATCTACTTTTTTGAGGTTGAAAAAAATTATCAAATTCAAGGCCTTGTCAAACCTTTTTAGGTAGAAGTTGCAAAGAAAAATGGATAGAAACAAGTTTTTAAAATATTGTGGAAATAACTTCATGATACTAAATTCAAAACAAAATTCCTAAATAGGTTAGAACATGTGTCTGTTTACTAGTTAGTGGGAGATATTGTGTATACTAAAATTAAAGAGACTGGCTATTTCTAACATTCTGAAGTCAAAAATGGTATTTAATCTTTGATACATTGTTTAAGTTTTAACTTTATGTTTAGTTATGCATCAAGTGCAGACACCTGCGTAGGCCAGAGGATTCTGAATCCACTGGAGGTAGAATTATAGGCAACTCATGAGCTGCTAATGCTCATGCTGCTAATTAACCCTAGTCCTCTGTAGTTACATTACATTACATTCTCTCAACCTCTGAACCATCTCTACAACCCCATGATACAGTCTTGAAAAAATAAGGAATTGAGTGGAATATGGGCAGTGTGTATGCTGTTGATCATACTAAAAACATACAGAGATGTGTTTGAGAGAAAGGCACATCCTTAAGTCTCTGACTCACTGTTATCTCTGGTGTCTGATGGCTTTCCCCCTTCCTGAGTATTACTTCCCCCTACTTTGTAGACCACCATTGAGCATCACCAGTAAAGGAAATGGTCAGCTATCTGACTCCGTGGGTAATGACTTCCTAAGTTCCCTTGGGTTGATGACAATTATGACAACTCATTGCTAGTTATAACTTCTATGTCTTCCTACATTCAAAGGTGGCTTGTCATGCCTAAGCAACAGAATAGAAATCACATTAATTATCAGACTTTTCTTAGATCTTATTTTTTTCAGCCCAAACCACTCCTTGCTTAAATAATAAAATAGAAGCCCAGAGATATTTGGCTACTCATTTAAGGTCATAGGGAATTGAAGCCCAAATTAGAATCTGAGTTTTCTAAATTACAAAATAATGTGTAGTCCACTGTCACACACTTATCAAAAACCTTTTACTAATGAAATAAAATTTGTACCTTTGCCCACTTTTGTAAAAGTCTACTGAAATATAATGACAATTATAAAAAAAATCCTTTATAAATTATCTGTGAATTGCCTGGTATATATTCAAAATGGGTTTAATTAAATCTCCTTACTCTAATAAATATTGTTCTAAAATTTTTATTTCATAACATAATAATGCTTAGGTTACGGATTAATTTAACATCTTGATGTTCTTTTTTTTTCTACCAGTTATTTTTAAATGAAGTATAATGTCTATTTTCTACAGAAAGGATAGTGAAGATCATATATATTTTATATTTTTATGACTTTAGGATATACTGTGCTGTCCTATCCTATTTTTAAAATTCTGATATTTGTAATTCTTTTTCTTTAATTAGTCTTGCTATTAAGCTTATGAATATTTGTAAAGAACCAACTTCATTGTTCAATGGTTTTGTATCAAAATTTGTTTTCCCTTTATATGATTTCTCACCTTACAATTATCCATTCCTAATGCCTATTTTCTGTTTTTCTATTTAATTAAGGTGAAAGCTTAGATAAATATCACTTAATTGACTATTCTTTTTGAATACAAATTTTATTCCCAAGATTTCCCTAATTTATTGCTTTACCTGCATCCTGCAAGTTCCAATTTCACATATTCATTAAAATCTAGGTCAAAGCATTTTTAATTAGCATTGTGATACCATTTTCAGACAGATTATCTAGAAAATAATATTCAATTTCTAAGTAACTTGTGACTTTTTTCTAGTTAACATTTGGGTTATATGTCTACATCTTCATAGTCAGATATTATAATATGAATAATTTTAAACTTTCAATATTTGCTGAGGATTGCTTTATAAATATGGTCATTTTTGCTAATGATTTGAATGCAAGAGTCACTTCTCTCATGGGTGGGTACAGTCTCCTTGAAAATATTGACCAGGAGTTTGTTAAGTATGTTTTTAGAATCTTTACCATAGTCCAACGTATACAGCATATTCTGTTACAAAGAAGACATGGCTAAGTCACACACTACAACCATGGAATTCTCTCTTGTTTTCATTTGAGTCTTTAAATGTTTCAAAAGAACAGTACTAGCGCTAATATAGCCAGCATAGGACTCTTATCTGCTTTGCTTTGTGTACCTCTCCTGTTGTGTAGAGATCTCTCCCAGTGGAAACATTCCCTCCTCAAAGGAGGAGAGAACCTCCTTCAGAATTAGGAAATAGGTGAAAACTGAAAGACATCTTGAGGGAATGAAAGTGACCAGAGTCAGAAAGTTCCTGAAACCATTACCATTCACAGATTCCCTCCCCAGCATTATATAAGTACTCAAAATTACTGGGGAGGTGAGAGATTCCCCAGAAGTCACAGGAGGAACTATATGGAGAGAGCTTTCATGATGTCACTCAAACATGAGTAAAGGTGTAGCCACTGTCCAGCTGCTTTTGAGTCACCCTTGGCGTATAAGTAGCAGCTGCCTATACCCTGTATATAGTGCAATCAACTCTCAGGCTCAGTAAGATAGACTTGGTAGTATTGTTTCTCTGGTCTGTTGCTCATGCCTTATCTGAAACCAATGAATGATAGTTCACATCTTCTCAGGAAAAAGTTTCAAAACTCTACTTGTTTGAGTGACTTTCTTAGTTTTTCTGATACTAATAAAGTCCAAAAATTGTCTATTGTTGACTATCTTGAAGGCATCTTTCTCATTATTTTACTATTTTCATTTCTGTATATTCAAAACGAGTCTGCACTAAGTGCATTTAGAATTATCTGTAATATTCTCTGACAATTTTAGTTATTTAATTACTCTTTCATTTGATAAAATTATACTTTCAAATCTATGATCAATGACTTACTTGCACCTGAAATAAAATATTATCATTTATGCCCTACTGGACTTAGTTGTTCATATTTCCTCTCTCTTTTAGATTAATGAGGTATGATTTATTATTCCTTCTTTCATTAAGTTCTTTGAAGTAAATTATTTGCCAGTGTATTATTGGCTAACCAAAAGTGTGTGCATTCTCCATTAATTACACTCTAGAGCATCAAGTCTACCATGCTCTGACAACAGTATAGCATACAACATTTAATTAATACTCCATGAAGAATGTATCTGTTATTATTGCTACTGTATTTTTTACATTAAATCTATACAAAGTCTAATCCCACAAAATGTGGTTCTCAGTACTTTGTAAGTCAGCAGATATTTGGCCCCCAGATTTCTCGTTTCATGTTTTTAATATTTCTTCTTCATCTCCCGGAATCCTTCTTCTCCTGCTACATATTCTGGCACATGTGAGCAACGGACACGGTTCTTCAGTTTCCTTTGAGCTGAATTTGTGCTATCTTTGTTTTCATTTGTTACAGAATTACTTTCAGACATAATTCCAATATCTTCTGATCCCATCATTCCCATTAAGAAGTCAGGTGTCAGTTCTGCTGCTGCTATACTCAAAATAACAAGTCATCTTTAGATCTAGCTGTATACCCAACCCACTACTTTTATAATTATTTTCATTGGTTGTTGAGATTCACCATGATGTTGTATTGTATTTATTCTTCATGCTACTCACAGACATTCTAGAATCCAGGCATGGCACTCAAACTCATCTTTCTTTGACGGTTGAATCTGTCACAACATCTCCCCTTTTCCTCTAGAGCTCAGACAACTTCCATGCTAAACATTTACACTGCATTCTCCCTTGTGTTTATTCTCCTTTCATGAATTGCATCTGTACTCATTTTCTGTGCTCAGTCACTTGGATTCTCTTCAGTGATCTCTGTTTTTCACTCTTCTGTTTTCAACTGAGTCTAATCTGTTCTTTAATATACTTGCTGATAAATTTAGGATTCCGTGTTACTAGATTCCTGTTTGATTCTTTGAACATATTTTCTTCCCATGTTGGAATATCTATGCTTTTTCCATGGCCTATACATAATCCCCCTATTTTCCCTTCATCTTTGAGACAAGGCCTCATACACTCTTTGGTCCAGGCTAGACTGTAACTCACAATGTAATCCAGACAAGCCCAAAATTACAATGATGCTTCTTTCTCAGACACTCTGTTACTGATGTGTACCACCATGTCCAACTTCTCCATATTTCTTGAACACGTCAATCACAATCATTTTACAATCATATCATATCATATCATATGACCACATAATAGAGATTTCTAGATTATTTCTCAATATATACCATCAACAAGTCTCTCCTGATATTTGTCAGTATTTCTTTGAATGTTCGATACTATTTTTTAAACAATCACAACTTTGGGTTATTTTATTCTTGCTGAGAGTATGTCTCTGTTTTTCAGAAGTGATCTCTTAAGCCCATGTCTAGAAGGCTCTTCTTACAGCATAGTTCTACCTGGCTTCTAAATCAATCTCTAGTGTGCTAATTTTTTCCGGCTAGTCTTGAACACTAATCTTTTTGGTGTTTTTAACTTCTCAATCCAGAAAATTTTACTGTATCTCTTCTCCTATTGTTTTGTTTCCCACCTCTGTTATTCGGTGTCATATATCAGCCAATAAGGTTTGGGGAAGCAGGATCTTGATCTCCATTTGTTTATTTATTTATTTGCTCTATTTCATGAGGCCACAAAGGTTTCTCCATTTGTCTTTCCTCAAAAGCTGCTGTCTGGCTTGGCAGAGCCATGTTTTCGCCTTCTCTCCCTACTCAAAGGCAAGAGAAGCCCTCAGGTATGATGAGGGAGGACTCATTAACTCAAACTTTTCTTAGTTTTTCTGACTCTGAGATTTCAGCTATTCCTCTCTTCAAGACTTAAAAAAAATACAGTGACATATTTCAGCAGATTTTTAAAGTAATCACAAAAATTTCCAGTTGTTTTCAACAAGACTATAACTCTATCTCAAACCACTCACTCCCATTCAGACCCTCGTTATATTTTTATTCCTGGTTTAAAAAAAAAGTAAGAAACACACGAGCTCCTCTAAATTTGGCATAAAAGACAGATGAGCAAGTCTTACATTAAGTACCTGAGAATAGCTTTGCTCTGTGTGAAGGAATTTACAGTGCTCTTAGAGATATGGTAAAATCATAGTGCAGCAGCCTCAGTATAACGCTGCAGTTAGTATACACACCACAGTTTTCAAATGACAGACACAGAGGAAGAGGAGATGTGCCTGCTATTTTCTGGTCTATATCACATGCTTAGGCATGAAGGGGGAAATCTTCATTCCACAACAATGCTATAATACAGTAAGTAGCTGAGACAGTGAAGTTCTGAGTTGCTCATTTAGGGGAGTTGCTTTATTTAACCTGTTCATTTCCCAGAGAGACAGCTATGGGATTTTGTTCATTTTTCTACAAAACTCTATTATATTACTTCTATTCAAATCTGTCATTTTCACACATCCTTAGTATATATTCCAGTCAGTGCTCTTACAACTGTGATTTGCAACAGATTTGGTCACTCTGCATATTCATAGCCGAATGAAGATTCATACATTGTTGCAACCTTCTGAAATACTAACTTTTCTACCATCATCCAGAAATGTAGACAAGGAAGGAAAAGGGTATAAAGCTACAATTTTCTTTCTGAGGTGTATTCCTTAGAAACATATGCTATCTTAGGTGATGTTCCAATTTCTCCAGACATATGGCCTTCTTTATGTAATTAAGTATTCCCAGCTTGCTAATAACTGAAGATCTGTGGTAGAATCTTTGAAAGCTGGAAATTTCCAACTTACCACTAAAAACATAAAAGCAAAACTTTATTTGCAAGATTGAGCTGGGCTGACTTTCTTCAATTTTTGTGGTGGTGTTGAGGTAAGTATAATAGAGTGTACATTTTCAGAAAATAGAATCAAGATCTTTTGATCCCATTTCTCCTTGAATTTATTTAGCATACAAAAGATATGGCTTCAAAAAGTTCCTACCCTCTAGCTGATAAGGAAACAGGGTATACTGATACAAGCTATCATATAAAATTGGATATAGAACAATAATATCAATAATCAAGGAACCTAGGTATCAGGTGTACTTTTATTGATTACTAATTATAGAACAAGTGGCCACTCATTTAACTTTTGTAATTCCTTTGACTTATTCATATAATGGGGCTAACAATTCTTAACATACTTGATGGACTCATTGTGAGATTTAAGTAATGTGGTCTTTTAAAATATAAACTTTGAGGGACTGGAGATATGGTTTATTGGTTAACAGCTCTCCCAGAGGAACTGAATTCAGTTCTCAGCACTCATGTTGGGCAACTCTCAACTTAACTTGTAACTCCAGGTCCAGGGGATCTGATGTTCTCTCTGGCCTCTGTGGGCACCAACACATAAGTGTATGCACACACATGCAAATAAATGAATTGTTAAAATCTTAAAAGAGAAGGTGTTAATTTGAGAACTGAAAAACCACCAGGCAAATGCAAAAATTGGCATCATTTTATTTATAGGTACTTTTGCCCCACTGTAGAAAATAAACTATATTCAGACGCTTAAACACTTCATCAGCTTTTATTTATAAAATTATTATACTAACTACAGAATTCTTTTCATGTATTCATTAAAGCAGGTTCATCATAGCATCTATTATCTAATTCTTTATTAGCATAACTCAAATTATGTATGTGAAAGTAATAAAACTGCATTTCTCTCTCAGTAATAATTTTAAAGTGTCTCTATTAGTCTATTTCTCTAAATTTTATTCCAGTGTGACTGTGAGAAAGTAAAGTCTTATATTGTAAAACAAGTTCAAACAAACCCCAATAAACATTTAATGATACTATTCAGTTATAATATCTACATGTTGTGGACATGCTTGATAGTTTATTCTGCTGTTGTCACTTAACATTAGAGAAACAGCGCCTAGCTGGAATGAAAACAGAGACCCAGCAGCGTGAGTATACAGTGTTAAGTAACTCACAGAGAGCAGAACTCCTCCCTCAGCTCTGGCTCACTTTATAACATTGTTACTCCCAGTGTGAAGCAGGTAAGGTGTGTAATGCTGTAAAGACATTTGTCCCCTTATACATCAGTAATGTTGATAAAATAACTCCCTTTGTAGTCTCACAGCTTACTTCTTTTTCTCATTCCTCATGTCCCATTCCAAACAGACTAGTGTCCTCTGAGCACAGCAGATACCTGAACTATTTTGTGACTGCATTTGATCTGCACCAACTCTTTGGCCTTGGGGCTAGATAGTTATGATTTTCTGGAATTCTGCTCTGTTACAGGTGAAGTTGTTCACTCATTTTCCCCTTCAACAAAACAATCAACTCCTGGGAGGCCAATACAAGGCCACATCCATCATTTTACTATTTGCATATTCTAGGAGCTGTCATATGATGAGAAGGAAAGAACTGAATTACACATGGGAATAACAGATAAGTGGATTCTGTTGGTGACCTAGAGGCCCACAGTGTCTTAAAGATTCAGGTTAATCTAAGTGAAGATGCCTTTCAGAGTACAGAAAATATGAGATATGAAAAAATATAACTTAAATTTATCTTAATATTACAATGGTATTATCTAATTTTATTTGGTATAAAATTGTATATTATCACATATAATTTGGTACAGCCACTCACATAAAACTACCCATGGACATAAAGGATTAAAATGATTTTTATTTCAATTTTCTGTTATTTTTTATGTCTCTCCAAGAATTTTTTTTAAACAACCTTAATTTCTGGACCAGGGAGAAAACAATAGGAGAATAATGTTTTTAAACTGTGGCTATATTTTAAACTAATTAAAATCATATTTTTAAAATATTTTATCATCACTTGAGGAAAACATCCCAATAAATGAATTATCTTATTAAAAATAAATAAGGAAAATGATTAGACATATGTGTGTGTGTTTTTGTGTGTGTGTGTTTGTGTATATATACATATATATGAGAGAAAGAAATTCGTATAATGTTGCAGGTGGTTACCTGTTGTGGAACAGGTTAGAAATGATTTACTTCAAATTATCCTTTTGAACTCCTATGTGTTCAAAGGGGGATTTATTCCTTTACAATATCTTAGTTGTAATAAGAAGAATGCAAAAGGACAATCAGATGTTGTTAGCTCTAAAGGAGAGCAGAGTAGTGGCCTTAACTTCCTATGTGATTGCAAGCAAACCACTTAATGCTTTTAACATCCATTTCTTTTCCTTTTTTTTTTAAAGGAGGTGCTAGAGTTGATGAGAGTTAAAATGCCATGTAACCATAAAATGCTGTGACTCTAAGTGAGAAGCAGATAGCTTTCAAAAGCCTAGGAAATCTGTTGCATCCTTTACAACAGACACGACATAAACACAAGCCAGGCCCATAAAGAAGTGAGTATAGCAAAAGCAAGAGCCAGAAAACCTCCCACCTAACCTCAAATGCTATCACTTTTCAGTACTGTCACTCAGTTTCCTCCATTTGACAAGTGTATCCCAGGGTCTCCTGGGCCAGTTTCCTTGAAGGCTAATTAATTCTGTGCTGCATGGGATATTCTCAATACCGAGGAGTCATTTGGGGAGGCAACATAAAAGTTACTCAAAACAATAATAAGCGGTTTATTGTCTGGATGTGGCACACACTGTATTGGCTTATTTTTATTTCACAGTTAATCTCCCAGCTCACAAAAGTTTTATCAGATTGGAAGCATGTGCAGTATTCCCCTTTATAAAATTTTATAGTCCCTTGCTATTTTCCGGGGTTTATTTTATAGGCACAATTTGCTGCTTTAATCTCACCCAATTGTCATGTTTTAAATCACGGTGAATAAAAATGTCCTTAAAGGAGAGATGTGCTGAGGATAGTGCTTAATTACACTTAGTGGCTGATTTAGAAGTGATATGGGCATCTCTGAGTGAGGGACAGTACAAATGCACACAAGCCAACACAAGTCACCCCTGTACTGATTGCTGCAAAGCTCTCTCTTCATACACTGATGGTGTTCTCATACAGGTGGGTCCTCTGTTTCTCTATGAGCATCTTACAGACTAAGGAAATGAATGGACTCCTTTGGTACAGATTGTTCACAAATCAAGAAAATATAGGCTTTATGGGTTACACTGTCAATGAACAAAACACTTTTGAGGCATGCTTTTCATATAGGAACTTTCTTAATTATTGTTCTGCCAAAGATTGACAATGAGGAATACTGGACAAACTTACTTGAGAAAAGCTCATTCATTCATGCTTTAATAAAACTCAAGAGTATTTAAAATGTGCATTGTCTGTCTACTGTCCTGTTTCTTTAGGTATGTGGAAAAGGAGAGTAACAGGAAGCGAAGCAGTGTAATACATGAGTGCTGTAGGATTTTGTCTATCTGTGATATCTTCTCTTAGTGTGTCTCCTGATTATATTACCCCACTTTCTTTTTAATGAAATTATTCTGACTGGTAATCCAAATACCCTTTGTCTAACCAAATGTAAGTATTCCAGCTGATCTCTAAATCACTAAGATTATTTAAATAATGGCTTACCAACTGAAACATGCCAATCCAACTTAGGCTTCTGCCGGACTCCTCTACTAAAGGAAGACGACCTTTGACTGCTTGGGAGGCTAATAGAAAAATCTGAGAGTAGGACCACTAAAACCTGGAAGTCGATGCTCAACCAGCAGATAGACATAAACTGAATATTAGCATCTGAGTCTACCCATGATGAGGACATTACCCAAGTTACACAAACGAATACATTTTCATGTTGTCTTAAACTCACAGGACCTTAGTTTGTCACCTGCAACAAAATTAGACCTGACCAAAAAGAAGCATTACTGTAAATGGAATGGTTCATTTTGTTCTGAAACACAATACACTATTCATCTTCTTTGTTTTCTGTTGACTGTTTCTTAAGCAGCACAATTCTAGAAAGTAATAAAATATGATCATATATACCAAACAGATGCTGTTACCATTGGCAAAAAAAAAAGTTTTCATATACCCCAAAGCATTCTTGGCTAAATCCCTCATGGGCAATCCTGAAAATAAATTGGAAACTATACAATCAGCACTAAAGAAGTGGAAAGCAGCAGCAATCACAGAAACAGTACCTGTGGCATAAATGTAATCCTTACCTGAAAGAAACCTTATTTATAGCTCTAGATATCCTCTGTTAAATTGGTTCTGTCATTTACATACAGTAAAGTGACATCAGAGTATTTTAATATGATTTTAATATGATTGCTGCTAAAAATGTCCCTAGATATTCTCATGTAGGCATTTAAAAATTTGTCAATTATGCAACCATGCATACATAGGGAATATAGTCTTTGCATGTTTTGAAATTTATATTCATAATATAGTATATTCTCTTGAGATTTTTCTTGTTTTTCTTGATGTTATGTTTCTAAAACCTTTTTTTTTTTCAGAGAGACAGAGAGAAAGTACAAGAGGGAGAAGGAGAGGGTGAGGAAGAGAAAGACCTCATGTATTTTAAGGCTTCCATTGTATAAATAAATCATTATTTAGTTATCAGGCTCCCTATACATCTTGGGGTGTTTCTAGTCACACTACATAGATTATAACAAATAGTACTGCCATGAACTACCTAGTTACTTACAAACTTCTCTCATATACCATATGAGTGTTTCTCAGTGGTACAGTGATGTTCTAGCTAGTTTGCTTCTCTATTGCTATGATAAAACATTTGACTAAAAGCAATTCAAGGAGGAAAAGAATTTGGCCTGCAGATTATAGTCCATCATGTAGGGAATCAATGAGAGGAACTCAAAGTAGGAACTGGAAGCAGGAACCATAAAGGAATGATGCTCACCAGCTTGCTCCCTTGATTATATAGTCTACATCCACCTACCTAGGAATGGCACAACCTACTGGGCTGTCTGACATTAATCAACATGGAAGGAAATGCTCCCACAGATATGCCCACAGGCTAATATTATGGATGCAACTCCCCGATTGAGATTGCCTTAACCTGGGTGTCTCTAGTTTGTATCAAGTTCACAATAAAAAAATTAATCAGTATAGGGCTGGAGAGATGGCTCAGTGGTAAGAGCACTGTCTGCTCTTGAGTTCAATTCCCAGCAACCACATAATGGCTAAAAACCATCTGTATTAGGATCTGATGTCCTCTTTTGGCATGTAGATATACATACAGATAGAGGACTCATATGCACAAAATAAATAAATCTTTTTAAAAAATAGCCAGGGTATCTTGATATAGGAGTCATGAGACATGCACCATTTCAAATGCTTTATGTGATAGTAAATGTGTTTACCAAGTAAATTAACCAATTTTCATTTCAGTCAGTATTTCAGCCTTTGCTATTTTTGAGATACAATAGCATCACTTATAATTGTATTATGAATCTTATAGTAGAGAAAGACTGTGGATATTTAAAACTTTAAATATTATCTACAGTCTCAACACTTCATCATTACTTTCTACCAACTCTGGTAGGTTGGTATCCTTACAACATTTGGAAAATTTTAAACTTATATTGTTTCTGCAGGTACCAGAGACAAGAATTCAGGGAAGAAGATGCAAAAGCATGAAGGAGAGAAAGAACTATTGGTGATATTATAGCTCAAACCATCACAACCCATTCATCTCATCGGCCCAAAATCAGATACACTATAGTTGTGCCACCATCTCTCCAGGGCCTGGAAAGAAGTCACACGTTTCTACAACAAGGTTATGACATTCTCAGTCTCTCTTGCCTATACTTTAAATATATTTTTTGTGTTCCTTCTATATACTGTCTCTGCCTCAAATCTCTCTGTTACATAGTTTAGTTCACTGTAGTACTTAACAATTGTGGATTCAGGATTTTATTCTTGGTGACGCTTTCATAATCAGAATATAGAAATCAATAATGATACTTCCTTACAATATCTTAGAAGATCTCTTTTTTTTTAATCAAAATGTTGTGGTTTGCATAAGATAACCTCACAGGTTTATAAGCCTAAATGCTTGGTGCCCAGTTTATAGAACTTTGTGGGAAGGATTAGGAGGTGTGGCTATGTTGGAGGAGGTGTGTCACTAGGGGCAGGCTTTGAGGTTGACTCCTGCCATTCCCAGTGTCCTCTCTGCCTCTCGCTTGCAGTTTACGTCCTAAATTCTCTGCTGTTCCTGCCAGTATGTCTTCATTCTTTCATCATGGACTCTAACACTCTTGGACTATATGCTCAGTTAAATGCTTGTTTGTAGGTTGCCTTGGTAACTGTTGTATTCTAGCAACAAAAAAGTAATAAACACACTTAGATATCTAGATTTATTGCTTACTATTTTCTCTGAAATTCTTGATGTTCTTCTATTCTCCAACTTTTTTAATATACTTTAGTTCTGTTTTGTTTTTTTCTTTCATTAACTCTGGGTCTTCAGACATTGTAGCAGGATATTTATTCTGCTACATTGTATTCACAGTGGATCTCGGTGATTAGGCAGTAGAAAAGGAGGTGGAGCTGGGAGGAGAAAAAGAGGAAGGGGAGGAGAAGGAGGAGACTATTGACCAGAGAGAATCACGGATGGGTCAAAAGCTGTCCAGGGTAGCAACTTCTATCAAAAAGTTAGATACCAGGTAACAAAGCTAATCTTGTGGGCATCTTGCTAGTTGAGCATTTTAAAATATGTAAATCCTTTAGATAATCATGAAGCTTTAAGAGTCTCATTTCTACCAGGTACTGAGAGGATGGCAGATATTGTCTGGGGTTCACCCGAGCTTTGTGGATGCAGCATGGTGAATCAGTAGAGTTGGCATCTCCTGGGTGCCAGGGCCTGCACATCTAGCTAGCCGGAGCCCTGGTAAGAGCTGAGGAGCAGCAGTAACATGGCAGCTACCCAGGAACAAGCTGGACCAGGTGCCATTTTCTAAATATCACCCCTACAAAACATGAACAACAAATTCTCTCTCTGTCCAAAGTCAATGTCTCACTTCCTCAGAAAACTCTGTCCTAATGCCTCATAAGACTCCTTCCAGGAAAATGACACCATCCCTCTAATGCATGAACAGTAATCAACAGCTCCCAGAGACCTGTTACTACCTCATCAGTACTGCTACTGCCTCCCCAACCCTCAAGTCTCTGATCTCCTCTCAGTACAGACACTGAGGCCATAACCAAGAAAAGAAGACTGAGACCTACATTCATGACTATTAAATATTATAATGAAATCTAAACTATGTAACAGGGAGACTCAAGGCACAGACAATATGAAGAAAAAGCACCAGAAGATCATGCTAATGTCTACTCTTTATCATTTGTAATTTTCTCTTTCAGTTTCCCCTACACATGTCTAGCTGTTGATTGTTTTTAATATAAGGTTTTCATTAATTCTTTGAGAATTTCACACATGCATACAGTGTATTTTCATCATGTCCGTTGCATACTCCTTTCAGAACTATTCTGTTTCCAACTGTGTTCTCCCTTCTACTTATTCATTACTGCCTGCAACACATCCTACTAAAAACAATTCACATGCCTCATTTCCACACATGGAGAGGCTAATGTATTAGTCTAGCTTCTACTCACTTGGAATCTGAGGTCAAGACAAGGAAATACTTGATTATTGTTATAAAGTTCTTTTTGTAAGGAATCAAATCTAGTGTGAACAAATATTATTATTATTTGTTTGAGACTGTAAATTTCTTCTGATCTAGTTTACTTAGTCTTATCATCTTTCAATAGTTACCAGTGTGATAAATATTGAATATCTCTAATAACTGCTTTTACTTCCACCTAGATTTCTATCATCAAAACAGCCCCAAAGGAGACTAGAAAGATGGTTCACTGGTTGAGCATGCTCACTGTCCTAACAAAGGACCCACGTTTTCTTCCCAGCACTCAAAAAAAAATTCTGAAAGAAGTTGTCTTTTAGAAAAGTGAACTGTTTCTAGACAGATGCAACTGAGGAAGGGATGAAGACCTACCCTTGAGGTGTGTAGCACCATCCCAAGGGCTGTGTTCCTGAACAACATGAAAGAGAGAAAGCAAGCTGAGCACTAGCACTGATCTTTTTCTGCTTTTGACTAGAGAGAGACACAATGAATTCAATCACCTTCCTTGCCATGATGCTGTACCTTCAAACTGTGAGACAAAATAAAACCTTTCTTCTGTAAGTTGATTTTCACAATACTTTTTTTGCAGCATATCACTTTACCTTTCAATTTACTTAAAGTCTATGAAATTCTACTTAAAGTCTATGAATTCTGTTTTTTAAGATTCCTTTTCACACTGTTGAAGTCTCTTCAGGTGTCCTTCTCTGCCTCTTCCAAATTTTAATAGCATATTGCACAACACTATCAATTCTGTAACAAAGTATTCTCTACAGTAAACACATGCACCTTATATAACAACTGTATGCACTTATATATAACAAATGCATGTTCTTATATAATATGCATATATTGTATCTTTAAATTTTCAAACTGATTTAGAAGATTATGTATTTTCTGATTTCAAATGATAAAACCAAAGCTTAAAAAAAAAAGTATGCATGCATGCATGTATTCATCCTCTTCACCCCCACCTCTTGTGAATTTTTTTAAGTACCTAGATGAATCTTCTTGTTCTAGGTAAGTTTTATTTGAATAAAACTAAAATCTATTTTCCTATATGCATGTTTTAAAAATTGATTGATGGCATTAGTTTCTGTCCTTGAGAATACTGAGAAAAAACTCTCATTAGTATAAGAACTTAGATCATATAAGAGTCCTACGATTGCCAGAACTTAGATCATATTATAAGACTCCTACAATTGCCTCTGAAATGACTACTAAATCAGTACTGAAAATGAACTCAGTAGTCTTTTGTTAACATTTTGCTACCAAGATGGGTGGGAATAAAGAGACTTTTGTTAAACTTTTTCATAGCCACTATACTATGTATTTTTTTTATGCAGTGAAATCTTTTCCACAATCCACACATAATAATTGGCTGGAGAGATGGCTCAGCAGTTAAAAGCACTAGTTGCTTTGCAGGGAGCTCAGGTTCTGTTTC
Source organism: Grammomys surdaster (assembly GCF_004785775.1). NCBI lineage: Eukaryota > Metazoa > Chordata > Mammalia > Rodentia > Muridae > Grammomys > Grammomys surdaster. The sequence continues at coordinate 22,220 of NW_021628186.1, forward strand.
CAGCACCTGTATGCTGGTTCATAACCATTCACACTCTAGTTTCAGGGGATCAGATACCCCCATCTGACTTCGATGGGTACACATATAAACAAGAAGGTAAAATATCCATATGTGCAAACTCAATAAATAAATCTTAATAATCAATCTTCCAAAAGAAAAGTAGAAAACCAAAAGTGATTGACAAGAATTTATAGAATTTAGAGTCCTTCAAACAGTTATCTACATTTCCATGTACCCTGCTCTTTTCTTCCATGAAAACCTTTGGCTTTGGAGGTACATAAGGAATCCTGAACTTCCCAGTATATAAACATATGATGGCATCTGTAACCTTGCTTAATCTTTTAGGATATTGAACCAAACTGGCTTTAAGATCAATTAGTCTAAGGAACAAAAGGGTTTACAAGAATTATTTGAAAATACTTTTTGAAATGTATTAGATTATACTATGTTTATAAAGACATGACAGAACATAAATCCCACTAAAAGCTAATACCTTTGCATATCCTTTCAACTGAAGGTTTGTTGGGGGATGATAATTACTATTAATGCAATTATAATGCTCTGTTACTCACTGATCATAAAGCTCTCAAAGCAAAACAGAGTAAAGAAATATTTTTTCAAAGTTTTTTTTCTAAAACTTAAGAGATATGTTAAAATGAATTTTTTGCTTCTTGGTAGACTTGTTTCTCTGTGCCTCAATTTCTCCAATTTTAAAAAGATTAGATTGGATGATATCTAGATTTATCTCAAGGATAACATTCAATCTTTTGATGGTGTTATAAATTTTATTTTTACCTCTCAGGGTATACAATACATAATTAAAGATAAAATTATGCAATGATTTTATTTGAAATATACAGCCAGTCCTTCATATCCAAAATTCCACATTTATTGATTCAACCAACTATGCATATAGAAAATATTTGAAAAAGTAATATTTGTGCTTAGCATGTTCAAAATTTTATGTTATTATTTTCTAAACAATACACTATACTATTTATATAGATTTTATACTATATTAAATGTAAGTAAGTTAGAGATGATTGAAGGTATGATAAGGAATACCTTTTAGCATCTATATAAGTGCCGCTAGCATCCTTAAAGTTTATGAAACCAAACTGGTAAACAAGAAGAGATGAATATTTGAACAGGAAGAAAACAGATCTGAAGGGAGGAGGTCAAGACACCACTGTAATAATTGCAGACACCTTCCCCAAAGTCTGAGCCATATTCCAATAATGTTAAACTCTATGCCATGTGATATCACCTGGATCTGAATCTTTGGCAATTTTTTACTTCCCTTCAAATGAGAGACTCTGACAAATGTGTTGTATGCATGAAACTTTTGAAAATTATTGCTAGCAGTGAGTGCCAATTTAGGAATATATCATTCATACCAAAACGAACATTTCTAGAAATCATATTTTCACCCCTGTACCTAATGGAGCTGCACTTGACCTCCTGTCATTATGGAATTCTGCTTTATCTAAGGTGTTACTGTTCTCATGATTTCAAATGCCAACACACTCAGTTCCCAAGAGAGGCAAGACAAGCAATTCTCAGCAGCAATTGCCGAGGAAACAGATGGAAACTCAAAGGATAAATAAATGCATTTATACTACAGCAGGGGATTTCAAAATTCCCTTTCAAATAGAGCCAATTAAGATACGGAAACTCTGACAGGACTTCCAACACAGAGTAAGAAGAAGAACACATGGTCCATGTCACTATTTTAATTGGCTCCACATAGAGAGTGTTTTCTAAGCATTTAAAATCAACTCCTGCCAGAATGCATAAAGTTTACTTTGATATCTAAGGCAACATGATATAACTCTGAGGACCACAAAGACTCCCGAGTATCTTTTTCTACAATCTCATGTCGTTTAGAAGAAAGATACAGGTATTCTCTCTATGCATTGATCTCTACTCTGTTATCAGGTAGAGGAACATGGAACCCTAAAGTAGAAAATGCTTAAGCAGAAAACTGGGACAGAGACTGATGAGATGGATCAGGGGGTAAACTCTTTTTCACACAAGACTGACAGCCTGGGTTAAGTCCTCACAACAAATGTAAAGGTTTAAGGAGAGAATCAACTTCATAAAGCTGTCCTCTGATATCCACATGTGCATACTGAATCATGCATGTCCACCCAAATACATGCATCATGCATTCACACACACACACACACATACACACATAAAAATAAAATGAAGCCTTTGTAAAATAATCTCTTAGTGCATAGAACTGCTCCAAAGTGTATAAACAGTCAAATAATAAAGGAGGAGATGATTATTCAGGAGATATGAGAAAATAGCTCAACTTAGTCTATTTGAATACAAATTGAAATAATGATAAGACACTGAGATACATGCAGACAGAGAGAGAGGGGAGGGGAGAAAGAAAGACGAGGGAGGGAGAGAGAATTCTAACTTCTAGATGAGGCTCTGCAGAAGTAAATGCATGCTTGGAACTTTAAATATGATTAAAACTTATGGCTGTGAGGTCAGAGTCTATGAGACAGAACCCTACTGTTCTCATTTTGCTAAATGTCCATACTGTTAAACTCCAACTGCCTTCTAGATATTTGTGTTCATACCTACAGATCAGTGCTTCTCTCAAGCTTGGTCAAAAGCATCTTGTATCAGTAGATACTAGTTGAAGTAGAGACTCTTGTCTGTTCAAAATGCTGAGAATGGGCATCTGCAAGTGCCTAGCTGCAGACAAGACACTAATATCAACCTGCCCCTCCTCACAGCTCAGGGAACACTGTAGAGGACTGGATAATGGAATATATGAGAGCAGAAGAGTGGAGGAGTGTGCTTGAAATGCTGTCTACTGGACAGGGCATGGCTGTTCCATTCATGAACTAGCAGCAGCTAAAGTTACGAGCAGACCTGCTCAAGTCCAAGATAGTTGAAAATTCCAACATAACTGAAGAAGGGACTATTAAGATTCCAACTCTAGCTGAGTAGTTGCTCAGTCCTGGGGTTACTTTACTTAAAGTCAGAGATCCAGTGTAGGTTTTTTATGCCCCAGTGCACAAACATTCCCCAAACTTTCTCCTGCATGCACACAAGCATGTACACACACACACACACACAAACACACCCTATGCAGATAGGCATCAGCAATTGTCATCAGTGTGTTATAATTTCAGGAGATAACCTGAAGAGGTTGGGAAAGAGATGTGTTATACAAAAGTTCCATAGGAATATGGGAGAATTAGATACATTGAGATGCATTGTATACATATTCAAATTTTTTAAACAATAAAATTTACTATGAAAAGAGAAACTAATATCCTACCATACACACACACCATAAAGGCACATCCTGTGTTGTCAACAACACAGTACAACAGGACAAAATGGGCCAGCCAAAGTTATAACATCTATTTAGAAGTGGTCATTCTAGTAATTTTTATTTGCATATGTGGGTTGTCCCAGGAGTCTCAAAGATGATAATCTGAAAGACATAATTTTCTTTTTCATTGGATATTTTATTTATTTACATTTTAAATGTTATCATCTTTCCTGGTTTTCCCTCCAGAAACCCCCTATCCCATCCTCTCTCCCCATGCTTCTATGAGGGTGCTCCTTCCCCCACCTACCCACTCCCACTTCCCTGCCCTGGCATTTCCCTACACTGGAGCATCAAGCCTTCCCAGGACTAAGGACATCTCCCCATATTGATGTCCAACAAGGCCATACTCTGCTACATACATGGCTGGAGCCATGGGTCCTTCCATATATACTCTTTGGTTGATGGTTTAGTCCCTGGGAGCTCTGGGGTGTCTGATTGGCTGACATTATTATTCTTCCTACGAGGTTGCAAAACCCTTCAATTCTGCCAGTCCTTTCTCTAACATAATTTCTTAATAGGGCCATGCAAATTAAATTTCTTTTAATGGCTGTATAATATTCTATTGTGTAAATGTGACATATCATAGGTTAATGTATGAAACTAGAAAAATAAAAATCATCGTGACTGAGATGATCCTGACGGAGAAAGATAAATATGATCAGTGCCTTGCTGAACTATCACCAGAGCTTCCTCCTGCAGCAGATGGGTACAAATACAGAGATCCACACCCAGTCATTATGCAGAAAATGGCAGACCTTGGAACACTCAGCCCAAAGGATATATTTCCCTCAAAGCCTTCCCCTCAGGGTTCAGGGAACCCTCAGAAGAGGAGGCAGAAAAAGAGTAAGAGCCTGAAGGGTTAGGGAACTCCATGAAAAGAAGTCCTTTCAAATCAACAAGACTGAAGCTCATATGAACTCACAGATACTGGGACAGCATACACAGGGCATGCAGGGTATACACCAGATGGGGATCTTAGAGCTAAAAGGAGACATGGACATATGCCTCCATCCCTTATCCAAAACTACCTCTAGTTGATAATTTGCATAGTGAGTTTATGAATTTAAAGAATGCTACTCTGCTAAGCATTGATGCAGCAGATACTGCTGATAAAATTGCCCATGGCCTGAGGTTAGTATTTCTGTTTTGGTCAAGCTTCAGGAATGGCATATATAGCTTGATCGTGCTAGCCCTTTTTTGCGTAGGAATACTTTTATTCCTGCCCATTGTGTTAAAACTTGTCTTTAACAACACCAACATGTTGACAGCCAAAGTACATGGCTTGAACCTGAAAATGGACCCCCAGACAGAGTTTTTAAATTAATAGGCTGGAAAGCCAAGGACAGGTAAGTTTCTGCACAGAGCCTTACCAACCTAAGACATAAGTGCATTGCTTTTGATAATGCATTTTTCAAGACAGGTATGGAAAGCATTCTTGTCAGAATGACCTAAGACAGGCTCACTCTTGTTTATGAAATAAAAAAGGGGGAGAAGTGGAGAGCCTTTGGGGCTGATTTACAAGAATCAGACATGGGCCAAGGACAAGGAAGTGGCTTCAGGCAGGAATCTGACATTAGACTAGAACAAAGAAGTAATTTCAGCCAGGAATCTAAATCTTAGGCTAGAACAAAGAAGTAATTTCAGGGAGGAATTTAAATTTTAGGCTAGAATAATGAAGCAGGCTTCAAACACAAAAATGACTTTGGGCTAGGAGAGGGAAGTAGGCTCAGATATTTTGGTCATCCTGAGAAGCCCTTAAAAACAGTGATCATGGGAGTTTTCATGGAATTGTGTTTATTGCCTTGCTTATTATTTGATTGTGTTTATTGTCTTGCTTGTTCCTTGACTATTTGCATCTATTGTATTGCTACTTTCTCAACCTAGAAAGGAACTTAATACTTACATGTAATTAAAATGGTATAAAAGCAAAAAGAATGAGGGGGATGGGATAGAGGGTTTCTAGAGAGGGAAAATGAGGAAAGGGGACGGCATCTGGATTTTAAAAAAGGATATTTTAATATGTCATTAATGAGTCTAGACAGAAAGGTAAAAAACAGACTATTCCAACTGTATTTTAGTCAATGACCGCAATGATAGAAACAGTTTTAATAGTCCACAATTGAAGTATAGGGAACAAGATTAGATCATGAGGTTCTAGCATTTCTATACATGTTGGTTAGCTATTGCTGTAATAAGACATTCAATATAACTTAAAACAAGAAAAGTGTTGCTCTGGTTCACAAGTTTGGAACTTTTAACTCATTCATGGTTGGGCTTGTTACTTTGGGGTATATGGTAAGGCAGTGTGTTTCAGCAGGAGCACATGATGGAGGAAGTCCACTCTCTTCATGGCAACCAAAATGAATGGAGAAAGAGCTAGGAGTCCTACTATCCATTTCAAGGTCAACTACTAATGTCTATAGCATCTGTGATAGCTTTAATATGCATGGCACATGTAAATTGTCATTATTGGGAGGTATGGCCTTACTGGAATAAGTGTGGCCTTCTTGAAGGATGTGCATCATTGTGGGGGTAGGCTTTGGGTCCTATGCTTAAGTTCTATCTAGGGCAGAAGAGATCCTCCTCCTGGTTGTCTGTAGAAAACAGACTTCTTCTGGTTGCCTTAGGATCAAGATATAGAACTCTCTTAGCTACCCCAGCAACATATCTGCCTGCCTGTTGCCATGCTTCTTGCCAAGATGATAATAGACTAAACCTCTGAAACTGTAAATCAGCCCCAATTAAATGTTAGCTTTTATAAGAGTTGCCTCGGCCATGGCATCTCTTCACAGCAATGAAAACCTAAAGACAGTGTTCCAATATACCCTATTACTGAAAGGCTTCAATGTTCCAGTAGCATTAGGCTACAGACCAAGATTTTACCTACCATGATTTTGGGCATCATTCTGTATCCAAACGGCAACATTGTATCAAAATATATCTTATTATATTTTTAACAGTGAATATAATTGTGATTGTAGATCTATTAGTCCTGCTATGAATGGAGAAACATAGCTGAAGGGTAACGGGTTTGACTCTTTTCTATTTTAGTAAAATCTGTATTTATATTTTCCTCTGACATGGAAAGTATATTGTAATGGAATTGACATTAGGAAATAATTGAATTATTTCCTAGTTGAATTCTGCATCTCTATATGAACAATTTCATATATTAAAAATACAGAGAAATATAGAAAACTATGCCAGAGCTACAAATGAAGGAAGATTAAAACAGAAACGTGCCAGGCACCAGTTCACCTTGTGTTATATCCTACAGTATGATGTCTTAGTATTCTTTGACACTTGTGAACCTTTCTATATAAAAAAACAATTCTTTGACTATCCCACTCATATCTAACAATGTGGATGCAAAAATGCCAAGAAGTGCAAAATAAGAAAAGTTTTAAGTCTTGAGAAAAAATTTAAACCATTTCTAAAGAAATGGGAGAACATGTTTCTTTCCTGAGCAACAGGCATAAGGAGATCCACACTACAGCCCATGAGAGAGAATGTGAGAAAAGAAATATCTATTGCTGGAACAATGTCAAATGTTATATATTCAATAAGAACCAAGGCCTATTGAAATAGAGTTACAGAGACCACTGAGCATATGGAATGAATATCAAATAGAAAAGTCAGGAACAGCACTCCTCAAGATGAAATATCAAGCACCATACATAAGGAGGTCTTAAGCAGAAATTGGCAAATACCAGACCAGAGTTCTTTTCAGATTCAGTGCTGGCAAGCTTGGAGATTGCAAATATTGTTACAAATTTCTAAAAGCTTCAACTGGGAGAAACCTCAAGAACAAATGAGAAAACTGTAGGAATAACGTCAAACAGAAAAATGGAAATTAACTGAAGAGAGCAACTTTTCCATGGACCAAATTTTCAACTCTGATGAACTAAGTATCAGCTACAAATAACTTTAAAGACCTTTGTTAGAAGGCAGGGAAGCATACCCTAGAACCTGAAGGCTGCATGGGAGAGCAAAGGTTGGTAACCCTTTGGCATCACTTTCACAGAGACTCACAGCAGGACCTCTCTACTTGCCCATCTCCCAATACATTCTGCAGGATTTTTTTAGGGTGATTTACCATATTTACTGAAATACAAATGGATAAAGTTATGGTACCATTTTATAGTATTCCTGTGTTGTACTTCATATGCCATTTGATACTTTTTGATTGTCGTGTCTGGAGCCTTGTTTCTCTACATAAGCTCCATGGTTTTTAATTGTATCACTATGCACAGTGTGCTGACTTTTAAAAACACCCAAGTCAGGTTGCAGAATTACTGAATGCATTAACTAGGTAATTGTGTAGGGAATATCTACTCATTTCACCTGTTTGAAATTTTGCTTTTCAGAAATGTATCTTTTAAATCTCAAAGGTGAGAACTTGCACCCTCCATGATCGAGGTAGGAAGAGGTTCAGAAAAGTACAGTGCACAGTCACACCAATCAGAGCATCCTGGGACCCAGGGCAGTGATATTTTGACAAGTTATTTAAACAGAGCCAAACCAAGAGCTCCTAAGGAACTATAATTCTTAGAACCATCAGGATCGAATGGTCTTCTATTTCCCTTGGTCCAACAATAAAAGCAAATCACTGTCTAATAGCCACCTTTATAACCAAAGGAAACCAACTGATAAAGAATATATCCAACCAAGTCCTAAGAATATCATATATACCTCTAGGTTAACCTAGAATCATACATTTACTACCACTGATTTTTGCTTGTTTGTCTTAGCAATGTGAGCCAATAAATAAATGTTTCCCCCTATTTGAAGAGATATTTTCTTTATAAGAATCAAAAGCTCATTGATATTGTATATTGATTTAATTTTATGTCTGGTTTACTGACAGTTTCTCATAATCTGCTTCTATAAAACATTCAATTTGTTTGGAGTAGACACAGCATGTACAATCCAATGCCTTAAGAATTATAAAGGAGCAGATCTTGGTTTTGGCTTAGCACTGTTTCCTAGGGCATAATGAAGCTTAGCATCTCATGGAGTCTCAGCCAATGTCTACATAATGGAAATTGAATGGGTCAATTAATGCATACACTTGGCCATTCTGAGCTTGTTTGCACATTGCTAACATCAAGAAACAGGTGATGGTTGCCTATCTTTTCTTATATGGTGACCTAATGAGAGAATGTATGTAAAACTGCTATGCTAGCCATGAAGCAATAATTATGATTTGTTCAGTACATATTGTAGTAGTAAAAATGATCATAATGGGATTGATAAAGTATGGGCACAGAAGACAGAGGGTTTCAACATCAGCACAGTGTCTAATTGTCTAATTTTGGCCAAGGTTTGTATCTGCCCTGAAACTCACTCTTAGGATTTGTAAATGCACTCTTAAAAGTTAATGGATACAATTCACACATATATAACATTTTTGTCGTCTACCAGATATACTAACAATTAGAAAAGGATTCTGTCCCCAAGAATCTTATAATCTAGAAAGGAGATAGATAAGGTGTACAGATTATACCTTGTGACTCCTAGGCTTTTCCTCCCCTTCAAAGCTATTCTCATCTCTCCTGCTATTGCCACGTGTCTCTGCCTGCTGCTCTGTAATGGAGACGCCTATGAATAATCAGAGTCGCTAGACATCTAGAACCTTTTAATATATAGTAGACAGCATGCCCTAAGATAGCAATAAAGTGCATGGACAGCATTGGAAATCGATCACTCTGGCTCTTTACTTGCTCTAGTGTTATTAACGTATGCTCACACTAAGTGCTAATTTCATTGTTCAGTGTTTCCTAAACAATTCTTGCAAACAGTTTTAAGCTTAAATCATGGGATGGCTTCATGACATGTCTCTATATGGTAAATTCAGACACATTTAAGAGCACACTGGAAAAGCTGTACACAAACCATCAACCTCAGAGGTGTGCACAGCATCAATCTGGTCAAGGAAACACTGAGAGAACTGGGGCTTACAGTTTATAAACTGGGAGGAGATTTGGGGCAGGCTGCTCCACAAAGAAGAAGAACAAAGAATAACCACCTCTAAAACCTCTCTTTATCTCATCCCTTGAACTTGTTGTGAATGTTAATAGTTTAAGATAAAGTCTAGCAGATGGGGTGGGGGATAGATGGTTCTAGATGTCTAGTGACTCTGATTACAGAGCAACAGGCAGAGACACATGGCAATAACAGATGAGAATGGCTTTGAAGGGGAGGAAAAGCTTATGAGTCACAAGGTATAAACAATCACAGTAAGGGGCAACGAAAAAACTTTCATCCCAAAAGGGTCCATAAAGAATGGGTATTAAGGTGGAATCTCAGCGTACTTTTGATTTACATTTCCATGATGACCAAGAATGTTGAACATTTCTTTTTTTTTTTAATTGTAGACAAATCTCACAAACATAGCTGCTTTCAACAATGCATATTTATTCTCTTACTGGATGTGAGAAGTGTAAAATCTTATTTTACCAGACAGAATTTAAAGTGTTTAAGACTGTTTCTTTTTTAAATTAATTTTTAAATTGTTTCATTTATTTACATTCCAAATGTTAATCCCCTTTGCTGTTCTCAGTCTCGGATACATGCTTAGCAAAGGACTGCCTTGCTTGGCCTTAGTGGAAAAGGATGCATCTAAATCTGTAGAGACTTGATGCCCCAGGAAGTGGGATGCCCGGGGGCCGGGGAGCACCCTCTTAGAGGGAAAGTGGAGGAGGGGGTGTCAGAAGAACTCTGTTAAAAGGGACCAGGAGGCAGGCAACATTTGGGATATAAATAAATAAAGTAATTAATTTAAAGTGAATATAAGGGACTCCAGGTGACCTCCAACTCAGACCTAGCACATAGATGGGAAGCAATGGCTGAAAAATGTGAGAAAATACCCCCTGACACACAGTATACCTAAAATAAAACAGTGAAGATACCTTTTCTGCATCACAGGGTAGTAAAATCTGGACCGTGATGGTGGACTAAAGTAAAACCCAATATCCTAAAGCATGAGGAAATGTTGTTAGTTGTCTAATGAAACATGAATTCTAAACTGAAAACTCATAAGAGAGTAAGTGGGACAGAGAAGGATCTGTGTCCAAACTTGATCTAGCATTTAGGATGGAAATGTCTATATGCCTATGGACATGCTACAGTTTTTAATTGAGACTGGGGCGAAGAGACAAGTAACATGTTCCTCCCCGTCCTGGCATTTTTAGAAAACTGACAACCATCACCTCTCCAGTTTCATCTTATACTCTGGCCACATGACTGCCTTGCCTTCTGCCTGCCTCTGCAGAAGCTGTTCCTGGACTGGACTGGAAGCCATCCCATGATTTAACCCTTCTTCCATTCTTTGTTTACTTCAGTCAAGCCAAAACCTAGAACAAGGCACTACATGGTAAGTATTTTTTAAGACTTCATGCAAAAGCATCTTTTTAGTATACCATCTTTGAGGTACTCCTGGACAAGCTCCCTGTTTTTTCTCCCCTATAACATTTGCAACAATGTCCTTAGGTCTTCTTAGCATAACCACCCCTCTGCAAATATGACATCCTCACTCTGGAGGTTTCTCCTTTGCAATGGGCAGACCCTATTCACCTTTGACCCTACATGCCAAGCGCTATTCCTGCAATATTATAAAAACTCTAAAATGTAATCAGTACCTGCGTATAATGGGAGGAACACGTCTATGCCACAATGTAGATATACATGTAGAGGAAATCTTTGTGGAATCAATTCTCTCCTATCATGTTCATGTGGATTCAGGGACTTGAATTCAAACCACCAGGCTTCAGTGGTAAATACCTTTATCTGCTGTGTCATCTGGTTGGCTCTATAAAGAATTTTCAGTTTGTCAAATAAATGGAAAACCAGTCTCTACAACTTACTGCTTATCTTCATTGTCTACTGTACATGAGAGGCTCGATTTTAAAAGCCACTGGTTTATATCTAAAAACACCAATACACAACAGAGAGAAAGAAGTTGCTAGAACAGAGGATCTAGAAACACTACGTGGTTAGAATCATGGGTTCTGGAAATGTAACATTGCCTGTACATCTGGCTCTCACTGGACCAATCTGATGCCACCACTTCATTCCCTCAGCTTGACTCAGTTGCCTCCAGTTAAGACCAACCCTCCTGGAAAACTGGCAGTTTTTCTGTGAAGATAAAATGACAGAATCTTGAAGATATCAAAAGCGTTCTATGCACATTTTCTGTAAGGAACAAAGGAATTCTCTAAGGAGTCCTCAAAAGCTCTGTTTCTGAAGCACACTCACCATGTATACAATGTATACTTATCTTTCATTCTCTCTCCCTTACCCTGGAAACAAACTGCTTATTCACAGGTTGTATTTTTTCCCAACACATATACTACAAACTACCTTCCCTCTATTCATCTGCCAAACAAGGATTGTTTTATTTTCTGACAAAAGCCCAGACACGCATTTAGTTCTGGAAACCCATCAGTCCCTCATGTCATCCCTATGTCTCAAGGAACCTTTTCAACCAAGGAAAGCAAACATTCCTAAAGCCGAATTTTAATTTCATCTGCAGTAATGATTTCTAAGCAGTACATTGCTTTTAAGCCAAGAAATAAACAGGAGTAAATTTCTCATTTAGTTTCATCAACCCTAATTAAACCCAGTGGGTCACATCCACACAGTAAGAAGAAGCATGAGAAGTTTACTGGGTGAAGAAGCATTTCAGTAGAAAAAGTAAAGCAAGGAAAGAGGTTACTAGGAACGTAAAAATGACAGAAATCATATATATGTATATGATTTTAAAATTAAAAATCAAATAGGTACTTTTCATTGAAAGAACATAAAGCAAATTGCTATAAGTCACTTCTTTACAATGATAATATATTACATAAAAACCTAAATAGAAAGTATTTTCCTGATAAAATAAGAACAGCAATGTGTCCAAGCAAGGGAGAGACCCAGAAAATGGTTATCATCTTAAATAGGTGGTCTTGAACAAGTAGCATAACTTCCAAAGCCTTGTTTTCCGTATCTATAAACTGCAAATATTTATTACATATTCTAAACCACTGAAAAATTGAGTTCTTAGGGGATTACAAGAGCACTTAAATGTATTTATGGAAAAAGACAACTTTATTGGTGAAGAAAACCTCAAAATCCTTTCACTAAAAGTTTCAAATATCTGAAAAACTATCACTGAGTATTAAACTAATGAACTGAAAATAGATTGCTTTTAAAAAATCACCTTTTTACATATATAGCTAGCTTGCTGGGTAAAAACACATATAAAGAGGACTAGACTCAACTGCTGTTGAAGTGTGATTAAGTGTTAATCACAGCCACAGGGGTCAATAATGCAGCACCCACAAACACAGAAACAGTCATTACTGGGATGTCCTCCCAGGTGCTTAGAGGAATGTTAAAGAGAACTGCAATGCTGGATAGACAGTCTCACCTTTCTGCTTCACACACACACAAACCATGGGACTGTGGGACTGTAGTGGAATAGAATTCAAATCCTTTATGTGGCTTGGAAATCCTAATTTTTGAATCCCTGGTTTCTCCAACATCATTTGCTACCACTCCACACACTGATTCTCTCTAATTGATTTCCTCTTTCATACTCTTACCCAACATTATTGTTTGTTTCATTTGTTGGGATTTGCTATTGTTTTGCCTTTGATGTCCCTGAATACAGTCTTATATTATGACAGTCTCTGCTTGTAATATTCTTCCATTGGGAACATACCCCATGGCTGGCTCATTTAAGCTCTCTGAATTCAACTTATGTAACACCACCTCAGCTTAATTATTTTATCAGCCCATTCTTCCCTGTCCCTGCCTCACCACCAGGGCTATTACTACACTCCTTCTTGGTACAAAGTTTCCTCTCACCCAAAATTTCCTCTCAAATTCTAAAATAATATTTTCTTGTCTCTTTGGAATTAGTCTGAGCCTTGGCAGGGATTGAGTGATGGTCTGTGCTACACACTGTCCTGTTCTCTCATGTGCTACAATACCATTTATTCAGAAACCATGCTATAGTGCACTGGATGAAGAAAGATCAATTCAACTACAACATAGCTACAGCATGAGACAGTGGGTCTTAAATTTTAATTCTATAGGAAGAAATAAAGAAATAAGTTTTAGAATGGAAAAATAGAAAAGGCATAAACTGTAGCTCAAGTAGGGAAAGGAATCTACACAGATAGTCCTTAAAGATGAAATTGATGAGCCTCATTGTGCGGGGGTCAGGAGAACTCAAAAAAAGCAGCTCATTTGATACTTATCTCATGGCTAAGAGATTCATTTTAAAGTATGTAATCAAAATGGGAAAAAAATCTTACTTGTATACTTTAGGAGGCTGTGCCTGCTGCCAGGACAGATCTGTAATGGATGGAGACTGGGAAGAAGGCCATGGCATAGTCCAGCCCAATGTCTTGCCAAACAGCAAAGTTTAGGAAGGAAGGAGTAACTGTGTCTGGGAGGACTTTGGTTTGAAATGTGGAAGATGTGAAGATGAGGAAAATGGTTCTTCCAGAGCAACACCAAGGCTGGACACTGGGGCATGGAGAAAGAGCTTGGGATTGAGTGGAAAGGGGCAAATCTAGCTTTGTCTGTAACCCACCCACTAAGTAGTAAGATACAAGAATCAGTCCTGAGAGTTTGTACAGCTACAGTCTGTACCCTCATCTGGACATCTTCCTGTATGTGAAACCTTTCACTTTTTATTGTTTGCTTTATTTGTGAATGTCCTTAGATTTGTTAGGTATTTTTGCTACTTACAAAAATTACGAAAAGTGTACAAAAATATATATGTGCTTTGAACATAATATGCAGTCACTTTTTGAGGTATCTTAAATCCTACCTCTTCCATAACAGCTTATCTTCATTGCTTGAATACAGCCTGGCAAACTTTGCATGTGTATGTTGTATGTTAACTCACGTGCATGCACACACGTTGATCTGCAGGAAAGTGGGAGGTAAGTTATCAAAAATGAATTACAACAGATGCAGACAGAATACAACTTCCAAGATTACTCTCATGTTCTTAAGGCAGCCTTCATACCCATGTGCCTTCCTTGTGTTTACCAATCCATTTTCACATCACACACACACTATGGTACTTCCAGTTGAATAAAAGATAACACTCTTCTTGTCCTTTACCTTAATAAAAATGATCTCTAAAATCTATCTTCCTGATAACAGGATTCAAGTCAGGCTAAATCTACAAGAACTCTCCCTGGACCTTATCTTCAGCAAATCGTATTGTCAGGAAGTAGAAAATGTAGTTTGTCTTGCATTATCTGTAATACGAGAGACAGGCCTTCATTTTGACAAGATGCCACTGGCAATATGGGCCCTGCTGGGTGAGGAGCAGATGTAACTGTTTCTCTATTTACAGGAACAGAATGGATCTTTGGAGGGAGTAGAGGTAATTGACATGCTGTCCTCAGCCTGCCTCACAGAGGGTCTTCACAGACACCCTGGTCTAAGTCACAGGAGGAGGCTGAATCCCAAAGAAAGCACATCCAGCAGGCGCTGACCTGCATACATACGCATCTACCAGTTAAGTTACATACATATGTGGCCAGATGTAATTCTTAACATTCATGTCTGCAGAGGACTGTATGTGAACATAAAGCAAGAGGGTAGAGCAGGGGCCTTGCCAGAGACAAATTGAATTATATCATGCAATAAGATGGGACATTGAATCAAGCTTGGCCTCTGTGCTGGAAAAAGAGCACAGAACAATCTTTCTGGTAAGATCCACTAAAAACACAGACTCTAGACTCATGGAAAATGGAACTGTTTAGACTCCAGTTCTAATCTTCTCTATCTGTGGCCATGAGCAATCTCTTTGGTTTCAATTTGCTCATCTATAAAAGGGGATGACAGTAATTATCTAAGAGAGCTCTTAGGGATGAGGCCTATAACCTCTACAGAATATTACAATCACCAAGTAGGCATTAATGTCATGAAGAGTTTGGATAGGACTCAAGGAGTAACATAACAAAGCAAGTATATTTTTATTACTTCTGTTACTAAGATCTGATTGTGCTATCAAAACTGGTACCTTAGGTCAAACTCACAGCCTTATCTATCTACCATCTATATATTTATCTATGTATCTACCTATGTATTTATCTATATACCTATCTATATATCTATTTACATATGTATGTATGTATGTATGTATGTATGTATGTATGTATGTATCTACCTATCTATCTATCTATCCATCCATCCATCCATCCGTCTGTCTGTCTGTCTATCATGCAGTTGTGCACTGACACACTAGGGTGCACATGCATACTAGTCATAGGTCACATGTAGAAGTCTGAGGACAATTTGCAGGACTCAGCTTTTTCTACTCTGTGAGTTCTGGGGATTGAACTCTAGTTGTCAGGCTTGACAGCCTTTGCCCTGTACTATATTGCTGGACCAATCTAAGCATTTTTACAAAGCTTTAACATAACTCTCATTCAATGTCAGCTTTGACTGAAAGAACATCCTATCAAGCAAACCAAAAGTTTGCTCTTGCAAAGGCAGACCCATTCCCCAGCCCCACAGCTGAAAAAAAAAATGTTTCTACTAGTTATCAGGGAGCTCTGGGTTTCTGTGTTGGCTTATCTCTACGCTTGAAATATCTGATGTGTGTAAACTGATTTAATTTAGCCAATGAGATATTAGCAACCTTGACTTATACAAGGGTCTTGGATGAGCTTGAGAAATTTAACTTGACTTGATAGCATCCTGATAACCTATCAGGAAAAAGATTCTCTGAGAAGCTCATCAGAATGAAGAAGCATAGAAGAGATCTAAACGTATCCTGCAGACCACAAGCATACATGTCCCAAAGCTTAAAGCAGACCTTCTCCACCAAGGCAACACTGAAGCCGCTGCTGAAGTGAAGAGATTTTTATGCAGATAAATGCTTATCACAAGGCACCACATTGGAGGATGGCTGTGGTAGGGATATCTATAGAGAATTTGCTTTGTCATATAAAGTATAAGATGATCCCCACTAATCTTCAGTTAATAACTTTTTTATTCTTTCAGGCTCTTGGAACGTTCTAGAATTGTGTTTCATATATTTTCTTACTACCTAGTTACTCTCACTAGTTTTACACTTCTTAGAGTAAGGTTTTACAACTCTTACAAGAATCTGTCATCTCAGAAACAACAGTCAGTCGATAAATATTTGTTGACTAAGTAGATGATGTTCACACATTTTAAACATTTTTTAAAAATCTGTGTAAGTTTGTATATAGAAATATACACATAAAGAGACTGGTTGATTGATCCATCAATTGACTGATTTACAAGCATTTTGAAATTTTCTCATAATAAAAGCATCATTCTATATTGTCTGCTCTTCACCTTACTGTTTCAACTTGAAATGTATGCTGGAAGATTTCCAACCTCAGCATATGTGTTCACTCACAATATTTATTATATTGTCCTACTCTATGATCTTTGTTTTGAAGCCACATATTTTTGGTGTTTGTTTGGTGTTGTTTGGTGGAGTTCTTTAGGTTTTGCCATTAAACATTATGCACTTACAAAACTCTTCTGTCTTAGTTAGGGCTCCTATTGCTGAGATAAAACATAATCTGAGTAGGAAAGGGTGTATTTGGCTTACATGTACTGAACACAGTTGATCACTGTGGGAACTCCAGGCAGCAACTTAAGACAGGTACCTAGAGGCAGGAACTTAATTAACCAGAGGTAATGGAGAACTCTGTTTACTGGTTTGCTCCTTGTGCTGTTTTCATCCTTCTTTCTTATATCATCCATGATCAGGTGGTACATGTAGCCCAGGAATTGTAGTACCCACAGTGAACTGGACACTACCACACCTATCACAAATTAAGAAGATAGCCCACAAGCTTTTTCAAATGTGAGTCTTATGAGGGCATTTTGTCAATTGTGGTTCCCTTTTCTCAGATAACACAAGCTCATGTCAAGTTAACAAAACAAAACAAAACAAACAAACAAACAAAAACACCAGCCAGGACATCATATCTGTTGAACATAGTTGGTTACCACATAGTTGTTCTGAAAGGCAAATATTGTAGAAGAACAATATCTGGGAACATACAGTTGTATAGGCCTCTAGTCAAGGAAACTTTATCAGGATCAATTTTCTATACCGTGGTTTACAAAATAGTGTCCATTGTTTCTCTATGCCTGCTACAACATCACTATAGAACACTTAGGTTTTTTTTGTTTTATGTAGTTTGTTTTCACTCTTGAGTGTTAGGCCCACTGCTTTCTTCTGTTCACTTTCAAGGCTCTGATAACATGGCATTTAAAGTGTTTTGGTTTCCCAGATTAGAAAGATTTTTGTGATCAGTTTCATTATACTTCTTCCAGCCTTGAGATTAGACACTTCATTATTATGAGCATGCCTTGAAAACAAGATAATCAAAACCTTAAGAAATTTATGATGGTTTTCATTTCCCAAACAAGGGTTTAATTAAAGAATTAAACCTAGGCAAAACAAAACCAAAGAAGCCATTTTTGTAATTTGAAACACTATGAAGATCATTCAGTTATACACAAGTTTTGCTCTGGGCACAGAGTGGTACTTATCTAAGATTAGGGTGTCAATTTGGGGATGGTGAAATAAGACATCAGGTATCAATAACCTTTCTTTTTTGCTGTGCTTCTGATTATATGATTTCTATGTTCTTGATAGTACTTGTTGCTATTGGCAAATAGAAAAGAAAGGAAATAAAGAGTTAACTATTATATGAAAATTCACTATATTGTTCATGTTTTATCAATGAAGTGATTTAGGATACTGCTGGAGAGGCAGCCTATGTAAAGGAAATTATGGGGCTCTAGATTTATGTAACTGTGACCCAGTCCTGGCTCTGACAGCTGTTGGAAAGCTTTGGGCTAACCATTTGCATTACTTATACCAATGCTATAGATTCCTCATGAATTCTAAGACAAATCCACAGGGCTGTCATGAAGACTGAGTGCAGAAACACTAAGTAGATAATAGTTATTACTGATACTATTATTAAAACATGTAGTTCGGTAAGTAGAGTACTTCCCTAAGACACAAAAAACTCTGGGTTCAATCCCCCAAACCAAAAAAAAAGGAAGTGAAAGGGCTTGCCTATAACACGAGCAAATAGGAGAATAAGGCAGATGATTGGGCATTTAGTGTCACACTCAGCAAAACAGCAAGTTTGAGGCCAACTGCAGCTACAGGAGATCCAGTATAAAAAGAAATGATTATACAAAATATGAAAATATTTACAATCTATGAAACAATATAGAAGTTATTATTTTTTGGTGGTCAATTTTAGGAAAACTCAAGATCTTGAGATATATGTGTGTGTGTGTGTGTGTGTGTGTGTTTGTGTGTGTGTGTATCTTGCTTCATATCTTGTCTGCTGCCACATCAACAAGTATCAGTAAAGTATGTGTTGTTACTAAGATCTGTGATGGGATATTGGGAACAAATGTATATATATTTGCTAGAACAATCTTGGAACTGCAGGATTTTTACACTATAAGAAACAACCAGCATCATTTCCTTAAGATGCTTTTGTTTTAGAGTTCTGAAAAATAACCTACAATACAGATATGACTGGACAACATGACCAAGTAGTTACCACTATACTTGGTCAGTCCCTTTTCATAATGATACATATATACATATACATACATATACACTTACACATACACACACACACATACATATACGCCCCTCTTTCAACAATCCTACCAGTGCCTATGAAGAAATTTGATGGAGGAAAATAATCAGGAAGAGAACAAACAGTATAGCTATATACATACATAACTATATGGTCTGGGCTTGAACATCAAAGACTAGAGGAGTCCTGTTTTGGTGTAGCCTCATAACAATGGCTCATGAATTTTGGGGTAAATTCACTCTCCTGGTATTCAGGTTTCTATATGTAAGGAAGGAAAATAATATTTGTGCCACTGTGTAACATAAGTTAGTTAAGAACAGCACTTAGCATAATGATTCTGCAATACTCATGACAGGCAACAGAACTGTGGTAACAATGATAATAAAGATGATGGACAGTATGGTGGTAATTAATAATGGTGAAAACTGGTTGAAATGATGAAGAGATGTATGTATATATAGTTAATCTGCCTCCATATAGACAATAAAGGCTGTAATATTCTGTAAGCAGAATCAGAAAAATCAAAGAATCCCATGACTAAGTAACAGAAGAGATGAAGGAGCAGGAAGTGAATGAGATTTACATACAACATAGTCATGCCCTTTATTATATATAATTAAAAAATTAATTTCATCCTTTTGCCTATGCTACTGAAAGTATTTGCCCAGTGATGATTAATATCTACATATGTCTGTGCAAATTTAGTATAGTAGAGTTTTGAACAAACTAGAAATTTCAACTAATCTTACAAATTTTATTCAATCCTATACTAATAGTTCAACCCCCTGACCAAATATCACAGTAACCTGACCAGAAAATTCTCTGTAGAGAGTAATCCATAAAACAGAAAGCTGGTAGTTTTTTAGAGTCATTTTATTCATAAGACAGGAGAAACCCATAGTCAGTAAGTCTAGCCACAGGAAACAGGAAACAGGAAACCGTACTTGCAAAGTTCTTTCTGGAAATTTCACTCACTGTAAGAGTCCTGATAATGTCCATCACCAATAAGGGAGACACAGAGACTCCCCTGTATCTCCATGCAGCTCCAGCAAGTAGCAAAGGCTGCAGTGGGAACATATCTGGAGATCTGATTGGCAATCAGGAAAATTATTTCCTCACAGTTACTACCCTGTCTCTGTTCATATAGCTCAGAAAAAAAACAAGATTATAAGGAATATTTACCTAATATATTCACAGACTCTACATGCCAGACTACATGTGGGTAGACCCAGGAAGCTGTGCAAAACCACATAAGGAGTACACTAGACCACATAGGGAATTGTTACACACAAAATGAGCTCTGATCCCACAAGTGACCGCCTAACATAATGTATATTCCAAGCATCAATCACCACAAGCAGCCTGTGAAATAAGAGAGAATAGTGAATACACCATTGTGCTTTGCCACTAAGTAACTATTTAATGAGCTTGAGTTCTCCCAGGTTCAGCCTTTCCATGTCCAAGGATATTATCACTGTTCTCATTAAAAAAAAATAAGAAAAATTAAAAATTTTATACATATATATATATATATATATATATAATTTAGCATGTACCCACTTCATATAAAGAGTACAAAATACTGCTTAATTTGCATGGTTATTCCCATAAGCAAATGAGTTATAACATAAGCAAATCACTTAGTACACTGTTTGCTATAATGTCTATTCAATAAACACTAGCCCGATATTAGAGATACAGAGGTCTAAGCGCTAAACCTTCTATAATTCAATTCAAATATGGCTTTTCTCTGGTAACTGAATTTGCAGTCTTCCAGCCCAGCATCCTTGCTACCATCTTGCTCTACAGTGGAGTCTGAAGCACAAGAAGTCTCAGTAGAATGTTCCTCTTTCCTAACCTGTGAACTGAGCCTGAGGGACAAACATGGTATTAACCATCAAATTCTATGGAGCATAACTTGCCTGAAACAGACCAAACTGCTATAGTACTACTATCAGCTTATAGTACTTATGCTAGAAATAGGAGACATATCCAAGATCTGAGATGCTTTGGAGAGTGGTCAGCTGGATGTCAAACCTGCTTGATTTTTGTGGTTTCCCTAATCCCATATACCAGCATGAGCTATGCCAAGCACTGTCTAAGCTTTCAGACCTGATATCTGAGGCGAACCTAAATGCCACTCTTTGGATAGCTTGTCAGGGAAGGAACTAATATATTTTGAACCACACTTACAAAATGCTCACATTTCTTATGCACAAGTAATGGTTTTTGCATCAGATTTATATACTCATGGCCAACGGTAAATATGGCTGAGGAGCAATAATAAAGATAATAGCACTAGCTAGTGCTTATTGGATGGTTAACTACAACTCAAGGTCTGAACTAAATACCCTGTAAATACTATCATACTTCCACCCTATAAATCTGAGGTTTGCTGTTGAAAATAAACAGACCTCATGTGAAATTTAGAAAATATATGTCTTTGCCAATGTGTGAACAATTTGGGTGGGGTCTGGAAGAAAATGATTGATTTCTATAATTAAATAGCATCTGCCACCCAGAAACAAGAAATAGTTGTTAATAATGAAAATATGTCCCCCATAAAAGCTAAATCTTAAATTTCTCCCATCTATACTTGCAAGTAATCTTCACATTTGTCTAAAATAACATTCCATGGTTAAGTCCTTGCACTTCTTAGAAAAAGTGTCTAATCCAAATCATAATTACATATGCTCATCTGAGATTGACCAGAGACATTATACATAAGTTAGATCAGCTTTCTATTGTTGGTAGCACAATTTAAGAGAGTAGAAAAAATGAGGCAGGTAGTTTTTTACAGCCAGTGGTACTAAAAGGGGCATCTAACCCCAAGTCTGGTTTACTCCAAAGTACAAGGTCACGACTATTGCAGACACAGCATACAATTTACCAAATGACAAGGTAACTATATCAAAAATATGATGAAAATTACTTCCAACTTTAAATCACCAATTTGTGACTCTATTGATTTTTGTCCATGACCACAAGAAGGAAAAATGACAAAAGACAAAAATTATTCATTTATTTTATAGTCATCAACTGCACTACTACTCTGAACATACCCAGTACTCTGCACATGAATAGGACCATAAACCTTAACAAATTGAGGATCATCTCCTGAGTAATTCAATCTGGAAGAAAAATCATTATAAATGAACAGTTATATATGAAAAACTAAGTGTGCTCAGACGTATTATCAGAAGTAGAAGGACACAGAACTAGCATACCAGGGAGTCAATGACTATAATACCTTTAAAGAAAGAACTTCACGTTATTTTTAATAGGCCCATCACTATGTCCTAGATAGAAAACATTCATCTATGGAAATGTATCAAGAGAGTATCTTGATTTACACTGAAGTATCAAGTATATGTTTTCTCCTATGATGCAAGTGACTCCAAGACAAATTGTTTTATGATGTTACATTTGAAAAGTCTGATAAGTTCTATTAGTCTCATAGCATAGGCCTCAGAACCGTACAAACAAACCAAAATAAAATAAAACACCAAGTCCTAGGTTATGAGAATGTTATTTTCATGGTTTATGTGAATCAGCCCAGGTAGGGCACAGTGAGCTACTAATCTCTTTGTTTTAATAAATGTGTTTACGAGCCCAGAGAAAGCTGCTTGATTCAATGTCTCATAGAGCACTCAATTTTGGTAAATTAAAGTTAATAACATTTCTCCATGAGCTACAATAACATTGCACTGTGAATCACAAAGAAAACAGCAGCCCAGCAGAGTGGCGGCAAGGAAAGCCTGTGCACCCTGCAAGTCATCAAATATGAGAAAGGTTGAAGAACATAGACCAGCAAATGTGGAGATAGCCAGGCAGTAGAGGTCATGAGGCTGGTGTGCATGCCATGCCACCCTCCTATCCAAAGTCTCTCCAACTTCACAAAGGCTGCAAAATTAGGATAACTTTAAGTTACCCTAGAAAACTGAGAGAATACAAGTGGAAGATGGAAATAATTACAGAGACCTAAATCTGTACACTTCTGTAACTACTAAACATGGAATCAGGTCTTCATGAATGAAATGCCCTGTTAATAACCTCTGTAATAAAGGTGAAAAAAACCTACATATCCTTGATCCTGTCTACTAAAAAATAGAGCCTACTACTGAATGAAGTTCTTTTATACCTTGGAGGAGCTTACAAATAACCTTTAATGTTCTACTTTATAATTAATGCCAAGCATACCGCTGTAGACAACTGCAGAAGCAATGTAATGCAATTATCTGTTGTATAGTTCCATTGTTCCCTTTAAACTAATGTTGCCTCATGCCTTCTACTCCTCCACACTGATTAGAAGCAAGCAATATTCTCCCTTTGAGCCTCTGTGTCACGACTCTGTAACTCTTGCTCTTTTAATTAGTCCTTTCTGCCTGTGGAGTGTCAGAATCACAGGCTATGGCTGTCTAAGGTAGCCGAGTCACTATTTGAAGCCAAGCTCATTCTTAATTAAAGCATCTTACATCTGAACAGCATTGCTCTGCTCTGTTTATACAATGCTCTCATGGCCATTATTGCTTTTGATTTGCACAGTAAATCTGTAAGGGAGACAAGGCAGAGATGATTGTTTTCAGTGGGCAGATGAGAAAACAAATTAAGATGCCCTGGAGGTCACAGGTGTGTGTCATATTCAGGGCAAAATATAGCACTTCTACAAATGGGTTTATTCTCTTTCCATTGTTGTTGTCCATTTCCCGTTTTTTTTTTAAATGTACAACCTCCCCACATATGGCACTCAAAGACAAAAGCTGCAACGATGTAATTAAAAGTCAATATCAAATACAGATAACTAAGTTGTATGTGCTGTAGAGAACCCTACCTGAAAATATGTCAGTTCAAAAACCATTTGAAATCTGAGGTGGGCTCAAACATACATGTACTTGGCAAAGGAGAAGGAGCTATGAATCTGGCCTTGAGCTGCCTGTGGTGGTGCCTTGGTCATACATACTTCTAAACATATAGTCAAGAAGTGCATACTTTCTACACATAAAGGCATGCCATGGAAAACTTTGTCCAGATGATTGAGAGTTTAGTTACAGAGGGAAACTTGGACCCTTGGTCCTGAGAACCCCAAAGTCTTCAGGGAGGTGGGAGCCATTGTACTTGTTCTAGGAAGCTTCTCTTCCAATCATCACTACTTACCAGAGTTAGGCAGTCTTGTCACAGGCTGAATAATATGTTTCAACCATGGCAATTAGAAAGATTTACTGTGAAGTGCAAAGGAGATGTATTGCTTGCAACAACAGTCTCATCAACTGACTTCTTTTTAGAATAACATAGTATCAGACCCTTCCTAGGTATTTAAAATAAGCTATAAATTTCCATAAACCCCATGTGTTTTGAAAAGAAACATAAAATCAAGAGAATTAGTTGAGATGAGACAAGAATGTTTCTAATTAAAACAGGATCAGCCATATGTATGGCACAGTCACTTGCTTTTCCAGGAGTTAGACAAGATGACCAGTTACAGGCATGGGACATAGAGGCAAAGCAACCCTTCAAGGTGTCTGAAAAGTATAGTCCTACCTCATACAAGCTGGGTAATTTTATGCAAAATCTTTTCAAATATTCTAATCTGCATTTTCCTTTTAAAAAGTGAAAGGTCACAATGCCTGTTGCAGTTTTACTCAAGGGCTTGGTGTGAGGAGTCTTTGTGGAACTTGTCATTCATACAGTAATGTATGGAACAGCTATGTATTTGCACTCAGTGCTAGGGATACAGATTGGGCCCTAGACTTTATGGGACTTTTGGATTAGTGTCATAAAAAACATTAATTAAACAATCACAAACATTTAAAATAAAAACTGTGTTAAGCACTTTTAAGGGAGCATATATGGTATTGTGGAAGGAGGTGAGAAAAGGTCTCTCTGAGGAGTGGAGTCAGGAGATAAGGGGTTAAGTATAGAAATGATTGAAGAATAGAAATCTGAGGTAAGAGTGGGAGTTAGCCAACTAGTTTCAGATGTGTCTCTAAGCAGAAATCTTTAGCAAGGAAGGGCCTCAGTGGAAATAGGGAAGTTTAACAGAACAGACACATGGAAGTAGGACTATGTTCAGGATGAAAGGGCAGTGAGACGACACAAATACCTATTATATATTCTCTGCCCCTATCTCCTTTTTACTCTATGTACCCTCTCCTTTCTCTACCCATCATGTTTCTAGACTTATGATTTTGGTTTGGTTTAATGACCAATAACCAGAACCATGAATGTACCATTGGATTAGAAATAGACATTGGAGCCTGGTGAAGCCATCAGTAAGAATACAACTGAAGGTCATGCCCCATCCCCTAAATCTATCATCAAGATTCACTTCTGAATTTTAAACAAATAAACTCTAAGAATATTGGCTAAATACTATGCATATTCCATAGAACAATCATCCTCTGCTCAAATCTTTTATACTGTCCTCCAGATTGCACATCTTTCTTTTGCCTTGAAGATTTCAAAGTCAGATGCTCACAGATGCCCAATATTGTTGGTGAATGTACACAACATCCTAGGGGGAAAACAGTGCATATTTATACAAAGATGTATTACTTAGACATTAAAAAATCAACATCATTAAATTTGCAGCAAATTGATGGAACTAGGAGAAATAATCATCTTGAGCCAGGTATCCCAGGCTCAGAAAGGTGAACATGATATATATTTAGTTATATATGTATATTAGCTGTGAAGTCAATAACAACCAAACTACAATTCATAGAACCATAGAAAGTAAGAATAGAGTAAAAGACTCGAGGAAAAATATAGATCTCATTAAGAAAGAAAAATAGAATAAATAGTTTTAGATAGATGGTAGGGGACTAGAATGGGTGGATCAAGTGATGGACAGGGAAGTGGTAATTCTGCAAGGCAATGCAGGGTAAGACAGCTAAAATTAACGGCATTTTAAGGGTAATACAAAACCCTAATATAGTCAAAACTTCCTAAAGTATATGCATATATATAATACAATCTAAATAAAATCAACAAATAATGAGGTAGACAGAGTCCCAACTGGCCATCTCTTGATACCCAGTGAAGTTTCCAATAAGAGGATTGTGTTACATCTAATTGAATTGTTGTCCAAAGGAGCCCTACAGGAATCCCCAAACAACCTAACCAGTTATGAAGACTCTAGGTTGCTTCCCACAAACTGACATCAATGCCCCATTACTGAAATAACACCTACACAACTCATTAAAGGTAGAGATGCCAACCTGGTATCTGCATAGAGTTTTCACCACTAGATCCAGCATATTTGGTACAGGAATTACTTCACAAGTCCTCAAAACACCAAGCTGGCCATAAATCCTTTATCTACAATAGTGGATTGCCTGTAAGATATGCTAGGGCAATATGGCACAAACCTTGTGGGAGTAACCAATCAATAACTGATTTGACTTGAGGTCTACTCCACAAACTGGAACCTATACTGACACTACTTGGGTGATGAAGATCCTAAGACTAAATAGCTCATAGACCTAGGGCAAATCCAAATATTACTGGTCTAAAAAAAGTAAAAGAGTAATGGTAAAATGACTCCTAATGATATTTAGCTCTACTATGGATTCGTGCCTTGTTCAGCCATCATCAGAGAAGCATACTCCTGTAACAGATGCAGAAAAAATATAGAGACCCAAAGACAAATACTAAGCAGAGAGTGACAGACCTTGGAACATTCAGCCATAAATGGGATGTCTCTATCAAATTCTTCCCCTCAAAGATCAGAGAATCCCATAGAGTAGGAGGCTGAAACAGTGTAATAGTCAGAGGGGATGGAAGATACCAAGAAATCAAGGTCCTCTAAATCAACATGAGCAAAAGTCATATAAACTCAAGAGACTGAACCAATAGACACAAGGCCTGCACAGGTCTGCACCAGATCCTCTTAATATATATTATGACTTCCAGTATAGTGTTTTTATGGGATTCCTGAGTATGTAAACAAATGAGTTTCTCATTTTTGTGCCGTCTTTTGGGCTTCTGTTAGTTTGTCTTGTCCAACTTTGATGTGATAGTTTTTGTTTTCTCTCTTCATTGTTATACTTTTATAAAATGAATTAATGAATGAACAGTTGAATAAATATCTAGCTATTAGACCTGAACAATATAGCAACACTGGTTATATCAACCACTCCAGGTCAAGCCTCATGTTGGGAGTATGTGATGGTTTGAATATGCTTGGGCCAGGGAGTGGCAATACTAAGAGGTGTGGCCTTGTTGGAGTAGATATGTCACTGTGGGTGTGGACTTTAATACCCTAGTCCTAGCTGCCTTGATGTGAGTCTTCCACTACATCAGATGAAGATGTAGAACTCTCAGCTCTGCCTATACCATGCCTGCATGGATGCTGCCATGCTCCCACCTTGATAATAATGGACTGAACCTGTGAACCTGTAAGCCTGCCCCAATTTAATGTTGTCCTTATAAGTGCTGCCTTGGTCACGGTATCTGTTCACAGCAGTAAAACTATAACTAAGATGAGTAGTTGACCAACATATAAAGACTCTATAATTGTGTCTGTGTATGTCTGTATGTGTGCACGCGTGCAAACAAGTGTGCTTTTATAGTTGGTTATAGTTGGTGAGGGTTTTGCCTAGAGGTTGTTTGTTTAATTTGGGGTGTAATTTTACTTTGCTTTCTTGGTTTTGGAAGGGTTTGTTGCTGTATTTGGGCTTTGTTTGTTTGTTTGTGAAAGAACTTAATGTTGGGTAGGTAGGGAGGAGAAGAGGATCTGGGGGAGGGAAGACAACGATCAAAATATGTTTAAATTTAATAATTGTTTTAAATAATAACTTTTTTTAAAAAATTAGTGTTAATTAGGTTTATTGCTGAGATACAAGTGGTTGAATAAAAGCGAAAACTGATACTTGTAAGTTGTTCTCTGACTTCCATGGCACACACATATAAACAAATAAATACTAAGAATTTTAAATAACTTACACTCAAAACAGGTGTGTTCACATATAACTTCCGCTAAGAGCCCAAAATGATCCAAGCATCTTCAGTGTTTGTACAACCATTGTTCTACCCACAAAGATCCCTAAGTGTTCACCAGCTCAGTGCACCTTGCTTTTAAAGGTCAGTTTTGTAGAACATAGAATATCACTTTTTCTAAACTTATCCTTCATGCAAACATTTCCCAATGCTGTTTCACACAGAATAGGAAGGAAATCCTCATATAAATCCAACACACATGTGAAGTTAAAGGAGAAAATGCAGATATTTGTTTTGCCTCCCAAATGAATGCATCTTTTAATGTGTCTCTCTGGGGTGGTTTTCTTTGACAGTCCGTCAGATGTAGGAAGAGGGTGTAAGAATGTGTGTGCTCTGCTGTCTCATTAATTAAACTCTTCACAATTCACACAAGATGCCAAGAAATGAGCTCTGTGAGTACGTGTTAACTCTATGGATACTGTCAAGATGGTCTTTACAACCAAGACAATTATTTATCAAAATCATCTAAAATATATCATCTATTTTTAGCACAGTCACTTTGAAGACATTTGATTAAGCCAAAGTATCACTTATATCTAGATTCTAATGGCAATGATGGCTTATTGCTACAAAACCTGCCTTTTAGGTTCCTAGGACTCTTCTCCTAGAATTTAACTTAGAAGTTAAAACCATTATAGACCTCTATATTTTAACTGTTTTAATTATTATTCAGGTGGGGTACATACACAGAGATGTTAGAGGACAACTTTGTGTAGTTAGTTTTCTCTTTCTATATTTATGTAGATATTTATTGGCATCAAATATAGGATATCAGGCTTGTTCAGTAAGTAATTCACTGAACTATCTCACCAGAATATGCTCTTTTGTCTTTTAATTTATATTTTAAAACTTTTAAATGTAAAAATATGCAGTTTCCTCACAGAAGAATTAAAAATGAGTGACTCTGATCATGGATTCCATGAGACTAATACATGCCCTCAATCCATATCAATTGAACACAGGCATATGAGTCTCCAAGATCGGTAAAATTCCATACTTGTGAAATATGTAGGTTTCAGGACTCTACCAAAACATTTCCTGATACATTAATGAACAAAATAGAAAGTTATAGTAAGACTGGAATGGTAAATACAAACCCATTAAACATGCTATGTACAAAGAACTTCAGATGATGATACCAAATCAAAGAACTGAGCTGGATGGGAGCTTCTCTTGAATCAACCTAAGTTGTTGCCTCCCTTTTTGGTGTCTCTTTCTAATATATTTTTAACAGCAACAAAAAAAAAAATGGCAATCAAGTTTGTTGAGTGTGTTTTATAACCTAGATGGAAATGTTTTGCCAGATGAGGTAAGATATAGGACCAATAATAAGAGCATTGAAAAGGGGTGTTTTCAATACCAGAGTGCAGAAAATCAAGGTAGTTCTCAAGAAAAGCCTAGTTTTGGAAGATCTGTGCATGTGAAGCATGCCTGTGGTCAATCTCTAACTGACAAAGACAGAAGTCTTTGGTGCAATGTTGGTTTATGGGCACTAGAATCTGGAGTCCAGAGTTAGGAGACAGTGAAGTACGTTACACTGAGTGGTTGTGAAGATTCTCCCAGATGGTGCTGGGAGAGCCAACAGGTTGAATGGGAGTCACAGTTTATTAAAAACCTACTGTGTGCCAGATACTGAGATAGAAATATGACAATAGGATAAAGAATGCCACATTAATGATTCAGTCTGTGGTCATATAATTATTGATTATATTTATGCTCTCTAGTGAACTTGATGGCATAGTCTCCCTTTTTATAATATCTGAATCTGATTCTTGAATTAAATGATCTCTGAAGTTTCTTCAGCCCCCAAGATTCTCTAACCCAAATGTAGACAACTATAGGGTTTTGTGTTGTGTTTTTTAGTACTGGCAATTGAGATAAGGGCCTCACACATCCAGCCACCAAACTATATCCCCCACCTTTGTTCTCACGTTATATGCTGAATCAGGGTTTTACTAAATTGCTCAGACTTGAACTCTCTCTATAGCCCAAAATGGGCCATGACATTTCCATCCTGTTGACTCAGCATGCAAAAGACCTAGGATACAGGCTTGTAACATCAGGCTTGGGTGAACTATGGCATTTGATCTAGAAGTTCACTAAGGAATCCAACTTGACTAAGTTCATGACCTTGGACTTACTCAAATGATGATAAAAGCTTCTTATCCCCCAAGAAAACAGATGACTATGTCACCATCACAAGTAAGTGGATTTAATTCCTTAGTCATGCATATGTACATATAGATAGGGTATGCCTGCATAATTGCAGTACTACAGGACAATAGAGGTATTTAATTCCCCTGGAGTTTACAGAAAGTTGTAAAACACCTGATATGGGTGCTAGGAACCAAACCTGGGGCCTCAGAAAGAGTAGTATGTGCTCTTAATTGATGAGTCATTACTGTAGCTTCAGAAACTGCTTTTCAATTTATAAAAGTCTAGCTAAGTCAGTTTTATACCAATGTACAGATTTCTAAATGCCAGCTCACAAGCAGCAGTCACTCTTTCTGAAAGCTAATTATCTCCAACACCAGACTGACTGTATAGTAGTTGTCTAGTGGCTTGGGTACATGATCTTACTGTTCAGTGCCCTGTTACTCTCCTCCATTAAAAAAAAATAATAAAAAATAAAAAGGCTACTCAGGTTGTAACCACACCATTTTCTCAAATTTTACAAGGTTCATGCCTATGTATGTGTGTTTGTGTATATATATTCCTTATACCTCCTTCTCCTTCTCCTCATATCTTATTCTAGGGTTACCTGTTATCTAGTGTTCTCTCTATATGTATTGTGGATGAGGTCCTCTCTGTCGATGGATGTGTTTTGTTTTCATCTTACTGTGGACAGGGAAACAATTAAAATGCAATGGTTAGTTTCTTTTACAACTTTGAGGGTACTATTCAAGTCACTGAAGATGCTACTATATTATCTTGGGGTCCTTGGCTAGTGGCTTTCTGCTCTCTGGGTGCTCTCAAGATGTTCTTCTATCTATGGTCCACATTTCGGTTTCTTTACAGTATGTCTATTAATAGACTCCATGTTTTATTTACACTAATTGCACTCCCTGAACTTGTAGATAAACATTCATTTCAGGGAATTCTCAGCTACCACTAAACACTGTATCTCCTTCCATATCTGAGACTTACAGAACTAACTTTTCAATTTAGCCACGCTCTTAAATTAAAAAGTAAATTTTACATTCATTTATTTATTGTCTGTGTGAGGTGCAAGACTCATTTCCATGACTTGCTTGTGAAGGTCTACAGCCAACTTGTGGGTGCTGGTTCTCTCCTTCCACCAAGTAGACTAAAGAAAAAGATTGAAGTCAGATTCAAAGCTCAAAGGCTAGTGGATTTACCATCTGAGACAGCTTGAATATCTTTATCCTCTCTCTCAGCATCACTCTTAAATTCCTGTCTAGGTGCAGAATTCTGGAGTAATTCGTTTTTCCTCTCACTTTCAGTTCTGTGGTACTGTTCATCTACCCATCAAGCTCTTTATTCTATTGACATTTTCTTTTGAAAAGTTATAGGATCTACCTCTTTATAAAATATTCATAAGCATTTCATATGGTCTTCCGTGAGGCTCACAGTCTAAAGAATTATGTTTTGTTCCTTCTTTAAACATTCATATACAGTTACTTTCTGTTCTAAATCTGCTAAGTATCATACTGGAAATTCTCAAAACCTCAACTCTTTCTGCTTGGCTTTCTTTCTTGTTTTTCTAACTGATAATAGATGTCTTTCTTGCATATCTTTGTCAATTTTGATTGTGGAATCTCCTTTTACATATGCACCCATGAGACTGCTATCAGCCTTTACAGGACATGTTTTTTTTTTGGGGGGGGGGAAATGGAGATTTGACTTTTTTTGCTAGAAGTAAGAAGTCACTAACCTAGGGTACCTTGCCCATGTTTTAGACTTGGGTTCAGGGTGCCTGGGCTTAGCTTATAACTGCTTGCTCAAGGCTGGCATAAATAGATAGTTGCAAAGTAGTCTGAATGATTTTTATCCTCAGTTGCTACTGACTCAGCAACCCTCCACTTGGGTTTTAGTTCAAGGTTTCAGGTTTTTATTTAAGTGTTAAAGTAATGTGGATGAAAATTTCCCCTTATTCCTCCAGATCTAATAATGAAAAAAGACAGAATTACCTGTGATCCAGATAATTGTAAAATACTGACACTGAAAGTACAGATAATCACATTGAATTTTCAGTGACATGAATTCAATTGCTGCATCCAGAGTCATATAAAACTTTTCATAGTCCTGCTCAAGGGTGGATCTTCAATTGCGCACTGACAACGTCCTCAAATACACTACTCTACTCAATACATGTTCTTTGTCTTGTGGTTTGATAAAAAGCTTATAAAGCCTCATAGATAAGCTAGGAGAGTATGTTTTACATATTCAGGGCTCTTAGTACCACTATGATTCCCTGTATGATAGAAACATCAGGTATAACTCCAGAATATAGTCTCTGGGGCAGTAATCCTCATTGGGCTTCTGGATAACTTCAGATAGGGACTAGAGGCCAGAGAGATAAACCAGTTACTAGAAGATGAACATTTAATCCTGCACCTCTCAGCTCTGGAGAGAGAGAGGATAAAATGTAAATTGACTCCCAATGATCAGTAACTTTATTATACTTTCCTATGAAATAAACATACCCCAAAGCACTAGTTTTAAAGATTACACACTGATGAACAAGAGTAGGCACTTTGAGGGTGGTGCCTGGAGAGGGAGTTTTGAAGCCCTATGAGCTCATCAGACCTAACCAAACACAGCTCTTTCATCTGTATGTTCATTGGCTCACCTACATCCTCTGGAATCTGGGATATTTATAATGAACCAGTGAATGGATTTCATGTGTGTCAGGGAGTGCATGTACACACACACACACACACACACACACACACACACACACACAAACACACACATTCATTGTTGTAGCAGATTAGCTGAACTTGAAGAGAAATCTAGAACATGGGTCATAACCTGGTGCTGCACACTTGCAAATTTGAATGAGGTTAGTGCTGAGGTCCTTTTAGAGCACTCTGTAGTAAATGATACTATCTCTAAGTATACTATGCTAAGAATGACTTGTGAGACATCCCTCTAGCGTCTGCTAGAGAACTCTTCACTTGGTGTGTGATGGCCAAAAGCAAAATGTTCTGTATTGACTGTGGTGGTGTTTGAGTGTAAAGCTACAGTGTTTTAGTTCAAACAGGGCTGATAACTTCACCTACTGAATCCAAATAAATTCAGTTTTAAACACATATTAATACTTTAAGTCTTAATTACATACAATATTTATTAGGCACGAACCACTATGAGTAGTATATACTTTATCTAGAATCTCTAGAGGTATTCCTGAGGACTCAAAGCATAAAAGGTCATTGATTAAAAAAAAAGAGGTTAGTATCAAACTGAATGTATAAAGTTTAAAAAATAAATTAAACATAGAATTATTAAATAATGGCTGGTGAGATGATTCAATGAATAGAATTTTTCACACAAGTCTGAAAACCTGAATTACATCCCCAGAACCCAAGGAAACTCAGGAGAGAACTGGGCCTCAAGTGTTACTCTCTGATCCCTACACATATGCCACTACAGAACACATGTGTCAGCATACATAGTGTACATGCCCACATACACACATACATCACATACACAGAAACATATGCACACACAGAATAATAAATACATTTTAAAAAGAATTATTTAATGAAAGTGCAAATGTTATAGAATTATCCATTTTCACTTCTCAAATATGATTCATCAACTTATTAGAATAAAATAAATGTTAAGAACTATAAGCACACAACAACATTCTTATCTAAATATATTATTGTATTTTGAGACAGGATCTTGTGTATCCTAGACTGGCCTGGAACTCACTGTGGAGTGGAAGATGGTGTTGAGCTGCTGATCCTCTTGGCTACATTGGGATTGCAACTGTGTGACACCATACCAGGTGAATACGGTGATAGGAACACAAACTAGGGCTCTATGCACATTTCACATGTACCCTACACCATCAACCTCACTATCTTTAAAATTAATAATTAAAGTTATTTAAAACCTCCAACACCAAGAAGTATGAAGAACTGTCATCAACATTGCCTCTAAGGAAGATTAAAAAACCTTAATTTTGCATATAATAAGTTACATCCTTTTCTGGATGAGTGTCAGTTTCTGTTATGTTCTGAAATAAGAGAATGGAATCAGGAACATATTTCTTACTCTGGGTTTCAAAACCAAAACAGACCTAATGATACAAGCTCAATCCCTCAGAGAATGCAATTACAAAGCCTCTGGCTGCTCAAGACCAATTTGTAATCAGAGCATCAAGTCACACTGTACGGAAATGTCAGCTCTGACACAGCCTTGATGAGCTAAGATTGGACACATGGGCCAGTTTATCATATTATCTCAACTGCCCTCTTTAGAGCTGGCAGGCCCAATTTGAGTGTAAAAAGGATTCCACTCTGAATGATGTACACAGCTGAAAGAGAACTGCCCAGATAGTATTTTCCATTGCCATGGTTTTCTTTAACAGAAATAAATGCACACATAAATATCATCCAACATAAATATTTTCCCAAAAATTAAGTGACAGGTGATACATGGGTCTATTCTAAAACAGTCTCCATCATTTCTGAAATGGAAGTCTTGATAGGATTTAAGATTTGTTTTGCTATTAAGGGTATATATTTTATTCAACAACAATAGATTAATGCACTTCCAGTATGCGTGTTCAATCTCCCTTTAGCTCTCTATTTGTGAAGAATAGAGGGAATGCTGGGAAAATCATAGGAGAAGGTTGCATAAGTGAGATGGGGAAAGCCTGCTAATTCTCCATGCTGTGTAATTTCAGCCTCCTGCTTTGATCAAACAAACTGGTTTTAAAATGGTAATGACCCATAACTTTTAATAAGAAGTATAATTTCCCCTTACTTTAGCTGGTATGGAAATTCTCAACTGATTGAAAACTCACTTCCATTGAGTGCTCTGCCCAGTAGCCTCCATGAAGCCAACCCGATGCCTGCTATTATCTAGCACTCATAGGCTACTGCGATCAGGGTCTCATGCATTTCTTTAGTTGTACATGTTTCTTCATATCGTTGTTCACTGGATTCATTTCAGTGATTCTTATAATCTCAGCAGGATTAATAGGCAAACAATTTTCACTGAAAAATACCAAATTCAGTAATAGAAATGCATCATTCTTTAAATAATAGCCATGTAAGCTTCTTTACTAATCCATCCTAGAATGAGGCCTGGGCAGTTCAGATGATGGAGGGTTCTGTGTTTATCATACAGCTCTCCCCTGGCCCAGTGTACTTCCCTGGGGGTCTGCATGCTCTTCAGCACTCTTCCATTCTCATTCACACTGTTTTCCCCATTGAGTCTCAAATGTGAAGCACAGAGCATAACATCCACCCCTCTGCTCACTCTTCCTTCCACGTGGAAAGCTCTTTCAGTAGATAACCTGCTGGGCAACATCCAGCTGAAGGCTGAGTTATTCACAACTGTTTACTGTCCTCAATTTGTTCTGGCTCAAGCCAATGCTGACCTCCACAGGCACCTGCAATCACACAGCAGAGATACACACAAACACACATAATAGCCATCGTCGGCAGAGAAGCTTCCTCCTAGAGCAGAGGGTCAAAATACAGAGAACCACAGCTGGACATTAAGCAAAGAGTGGGAGATCTGGGAATACTCAGTCCTCAACCAAGTATCTCCACCAAATCCCTCCTGTCAGGGTTCAGTGAGCCCTGTGGAAGAGAGAAGGTTAGTGGGAGGAATATAAGAGTCAGAGAGGGTGGAAGAACAAGGAAACAATGGAATCAAAATCAACAGGATTAAAGCTCATATGAATTCACAGAGACTGAGGCAGAATGCAGTCAATTTAAAATGCTACCCCTCACATATACACCAAGGCTTAGGACCACTGTAGAGTAGAGGATTAGATAAAGGGAATGTGAGAGCAAGAGGGTAGGGGAGAGTGCTTGAAATGCTGCCCACTGGGCAGGGCATGGCTTTTACTCTCATGAGCTCACCACAGCTACAGTTAACAGAAGACCAGCTCATGTCCAAGCAAGTTGAAAATCCCAACATGACTAGGGGATGGTCTACTAAGGCTCCACCTCTAGCCAAGCAGTTGCTAACCACTGGGGAAGGAGGGCTACTTTACTTTTGGGTTGAGGCCACCAAGAGGTTTTCTATGCCCCAGTGAAAGACCTCTACACAAACAGCCTGTACACACAGGCAGTACTAACTGCCAGCAGTGAGTTATAATTTCGAAAGAGAGCATAGACAAGTTGGGAAGGAGGGGAGTGTCCCAAGGTTATATATAGGTGAGGAGTGGAATTAGATACATTGATATACATTGTATACATGTTTCAATTTTTCAAACAATAAAAATTACTATAAAAAGAAATAATAATAGCCTGCCATACCAGATCCACCATAAAGGCAAACAAACATCTCATTACATCCTGTGTTGTCAAGAACCCAGTACCACAGGACCCAGTAGGGCAGTCAATGTTGTAACAGCTATTTTAAAGCATGCATTCTAGTTATATTCCCATAACTATGTGCTGTGGCACAGGAGTCTCAGAGACGATACTCTGAATGACATAATTTCTCAAGATAGACTTCATTTTTATATGGCTGAGTAATATTCCATTGTGGAAACTGTGCCACATTTCAGGTAAATGGATGGAACCAGAAAAAATAATCATTCTGAGTGAGATACCTCTGACCCAGAAAGACAATTACGATCAGTTTCTTGTTTAGCCATTATCAGAGAAGCTTCCTCCTGCAGCAGGTGGGAACAAGTACAGAAACCCACAGCCTGGCATTAAGCAGACAGTAAGAAGTTTCTTTGGAAAACATAGCCCTAAATGGGATGTCTCTACCGAATCCTTCCTCATCAAGCTCAGAGAATGCTACAGAAGAGTCAGAGGGTATGCAGGACACATATACACACAGACACAGACACAGACATACACACACACACACACACACACATACACACACAATCCCTCTAAATCAACAGGATCAAAGCTCATAAGAACTCACAGAAGTTGAAAGAGCATACACAGGGCCTTCATTAGTCTATATCAGATAGGGCCCTAGAGCTGAAAGGAATCATTGACGCATCACATGCCTCCATCCCTAACCCAGAAGCATTCTAGAATATGTAAGCACTTACAAATGAAATTTTAGTTTCCTCCAAGGGAATCTCACTGGGGAAACAAACTACTCTTAAGGGTAGGTAGCATGACCAGCACTAAATAGCCAACAGAAAACAAATTTCATGGCATATTTGGAGATTTCTTACCTCACAATGTCCTATCAGACATTTCTAAAATTTTTTTAAATTATATCTTATTATTTTATTTATATTTTTCTTCTTTTCTTTTTATCGTGTGTGTGTGTGTGTGTGTGTGTGTGTGTGTGTGTGTGTGTATTTATCTATGTGTCTGTGTGTCTCTATGTGTCTGTGTGTGGTGTACATCTGTACGGAGAAGTAGCAGAGAGGAGCTTGGAGGAATAGAGGGAGGGAAACCATAATCAGTATATATTGTATAAGAAAAAATCTATTTTCAACAATAAAAGGAAAAAATAAACAAAAATACAAATACAAATATAATCTTTAAATGTATCCCAATTTTCTCCTTTGAAACTCATTCCCCAGTGCAGTAGTGTTGAAAGATGAGCTCTCTGGAAAGTGACTGGGTGAGTACATCTATTCTATACTTTACTAAGGGAAACTTCTTGATTTTGTTTCCCTCTCTTGTCATGTGATGCCCACTATCACAATAAAACACAAAAAGAACACAGACCAAGTGATCTGGGGTGATGTTCTTGGACTGATGGGCTCTGAACTGTAACTTAAATAAACTTCTCTACAAATTGTCCAGTGTGTTTCATTCAGTTATAGCAACAACAACAACAACAAAATAAACATGTGCACAGAAGCCCATGTATGAAGTATTAACTCTTTAAACGATTCCACATATTAAAGCAGTGTGACCAAGTCAAAAGACATATAGGTGAGCAACCAATGAAAGTAATCTACTGTCAAACTGAAGCTAATTAATGGTTAGAAGAATGCTGTCACTATAGGTACAAGGTAATATTTGATTCTAACAATGCTTCTACCTCTACCTTGTCAGGTGACCCTGAACAATAAAGAGCTGACTTCCTTTTGGGGTTTCACTTTCTCCTTCTACCTACAGAAGTCTACAGCATGGGATGACAATGCATTCCAAAATACAGATTTTATGGCTTTCATCTGAAATCTCCTCCAAAGCCCCATGTATTAGTAGGTAAGCCCCAAGAACATGGTTCCATTGGCAGGTCCTGGTACCACTAAGAGGAGAGACCTACTTCAAGCAAGTTAAATTATTAGGATGTGCATACAATGGAGAAATGAAAAGCCTGTTTCTTTCACATCTTGGTCCTGAGGGGAGCATCTTTGCTGCATCCCCTGACGTTTATCACCGGCTCAAAAGACAAAGGATCAACCAGTCATGAACTAAACCATAAGCCAAAATAACCTTTTGCTTCTTGTAAGTGGGTTTTCTTGGGTAGTTTGTCACCATGGCACAAACTGATTAACGTAGTCATACCAACAATTCCTGAGGTCATGGGAGCAATTTAGAACATAGACTGGATTAGAATGCATAATAGGAAGTTATAATGCCCTAGTCATGGTAACTATTTGTTGACTTCGGTTTCATTATATCTATCGGTATCCTTATGTGTCCATTTTTCAAAAACACAGAAGAAAAGTTCACATAGCCCACTCTAAGGGCATTCATTAGTTTTTCTTTGGGTGGGTGTGTACTAAATAAAGTATAAAATATGTTTCATAATATATGTCACCAATGTTTGAAAGCCATGGAAGAAGGCAGACTCCAGACTCCTTTAAAGATGGTAGATTTCTGGGAAGGTAAAACAGTACCAGCTAGTGACCTTGGAAAACTTAAACTTTGGATTTAAATACTTGCCCTTCTGGTTACAGCAGTAAGTATTAAACACAAGTCAACTTTCTCCAGTTGGAGGAAAATATCTATCTGGGTTGTTTTCTTTGTGTTTACTACTCCAACATGAGAGAGTTTATCTTCTGAGACAAAGGTAAAGAAGAAAGAATGCTATGACTCCTCTACACTGTCATTGCATGCTGGTTCTGACTTAACAATCACAGTTTTTTCTGATTAATTATAGTATTTTGATATATAATGATCTAATATCTGTCTCTCTGTGTCTCTGTCTCTCTGTCTTTCTGTTTCTCTCTCTCTCATTCTCTCTCTCTCTAGGTGTGGGGCTACACATGCACGTACATAGGTCAATGTGTGGTATCATCTTTCACTTCTCCATCTTATTCTTTGATATAATGTTTTGAACCTTACCTACAGGCTAGAGTGTTTAGCCAACATAACCACTTATCTCTGAATGTTAGAGCTTCAGATAAACTTCAGCATGTCTGGCTTTTACATGGGTGCTAAGGATCTGAACTCTGGTCGTTGTGCTTATGCATCAAGCACTTTACCAAGTGAGCCATCTCCTCAGCCTCTACCTGATGGCTTGTTAATCCTCATACACATACTTACAAAATTATGTTGCTTGGCATGTGGAATAAAAAGAGAAATACGCACAAAGAGCTTAAAACCATGTTGGCAGACAAAGTACTCGGGAAGTGACGGAAGTACCAGCAGTGGAAGCTGTGGCAGCTGGTGCTGACAGTGCAGGTAAAATTTATCCTCAGTGCCCGCTAAAAGGCCTCTGCAAAGAAGTGGGGTGAGATGCTAGGTCCAGATGGTTATAATATTCCACTTAGGAAACTTTACATTTCCACACAAGACCAGAGAAAATGCTAAATTATATCCAGAAGAATTAGCCTTTAATGAATGGAAGAATGTTAGAAAACTATCTATGCAAGGTATTAAAGAATTTTTTTTCTGTTGGTGGGGTGCAGAAAGGTGACACACCCTTGCAGCTAACCCTTATGAAATAAATCAAAAATAGCACTAAAGCTTCAGATTGATTAGGGTGGAAAGGAAGGAGAATTTCTATATGTGCCTCCTCCCCTTAAACAATTGCAATCCCCTTAAATTATTGTGAGTTAGTGTGGAGAGCCTTTTGGGATGCAGAAGTTATGGGTTGAGATGTTTCCTTTGCCTTGTCAGCACTGATTATAATGTTTTCAGAGGATCATCCACAATATATCGCATCAGTGATCTGTATCTTACTGTCTCCATAATATTGACACCATGTGATAAAGATCTGTGTGTTAACAAATGTCCCAGCACACTGCACACATTTCTGTGTCTGAGGATGCATTGAAGCAGATTCACTTAGTCATACTCCACAGCATCCTACAGGTTAGAGAGAAAGGTTCCAAGTATCTGCTTCTCATCTAAAACCAGGAGCTTGACAAAGAATAGCCACAAGTCTCCCACTGTTCAAGAATCGCACACATATCATCATGGGACGGTCTCTGCCCTTGTTCCTTTCTTGTACATTATGACTCCAACAATCCTGTAAGGTCTCATTAACATAGCACCTGCCAAAAAGGTCTCCCATGAGCCTCTTCAACATTTGAAGTTTACATCGGGAAAGCCTTTTAGAGCTGTTTTGCTCAATCCTTTTTCCACAGAGAGTATCTCAGAATTTTGCAGGGAGCAGGCTGTATTGGCTGTAGCATTTACATGCATACAGTCAGTGTGAGTGAGCAGCTGGCCACAGATAAGTCATTCTCAGTTGTCCATTAAGAGTCCTGGTATAGTGGCCAGGAAGCATCAACTCTCACACTGAGTCTGAGGCTATCTTGCTGAGCAGCCTCAGGCAAGTTCTTTCCCTTCCCTGAGTCTTAGGTTTGTTTTTGTTTTTCCCTTTCTCCTTCTAGCTACTAAGACCAGAGCAGCTCTAAACTTCACTATCATTCCCAAAGTCTATTAATTTCTAAAACTTTCTAGCTCAGAAACAAAAGTGTCTTTCTGAGAAACCAATTAAAAGTACAGATAAAATCACATTAACTTATAAATCAGAATGTCCCTTCTAATTACATCTTAAGCAAAATCAAAATGGAACTTGCCCAAAGCTACCACATTAGTTAATCACCAGCAACTGATGTTATTCACACCCCTCATCCACCCCGACATACTCTCGATTCTTCTAAGTAAAGAAGGTTGTCTCCTGGAATACGTTATATATGGATTCCGGTTGTTCAGATTGTTGTTCTTTTAGTGGTAAAGAACAACAGACACTTCTTTTTCTGGGCCACATAGAATTAGCTCAAATTCACTTAGCCATTCAAATAATTTTTTAACACCTTCTGCATGCCAGACATGGCTCTGCATCTGCCAGAACAACCTCCAATAAGTAAGTGGATTTTATATAGACAGTCAGTATCAGATATGAAGAAGTATTACCATTTCAATGGGTACTATTTTGTAGACATTTATGTCATTCCTGGGAGTAACTGCAGAAGAGTTTCCCAAATAAGGAATACTCTTGCTTTACTAATTCAGCCAAGAAATAACAGTAGGGGACTAATCCCTGACAACTCTTGGGAACTCAAAGCAACTATTTGGAGACAATTTAACCACGTAATGAGAATCAAAACATCTCAAATGATCTCCACTGTTCTATTGGACAGTCTCTCTCTATAGGCTTTATGAAAACGCAAATCAACACTTAGCCTTAAAAATTAAGGAAAGTGCAATCATTTCTATCGAGCCACAGAAGGTAAGTGAGTTTAGACAGAAAGATGTAAGCTCAGAGTTTTAGAGTGTACATAATACAGATAAGTTGCTTAAGCTCTTTGCTGGCACTTTCATCCTGGGTTAACTAGAGCCTGCCAAGCAACTGATGTTCACCTGGAGCCAGACAACACTAACTCGAAGATGATCAGACCTTTGCTGGAGTGCCTTAGCATGTAGGAGAGTAAAGCCCAGCAGCCTGCAATTGTCTCAACTTCCAGACAAAATGGAGTTTTGTTAAAGTTAATAAACAAGCCAACAGAATACTATCAAGCAAGCTGAAGGTGGGCTTTGCCCCAAGTTGTCCATACTCAAGTATTAGCCATGGCCGTCATGCCTCCCAGAACTTTCAGCACTGAAACAGAAAGATGAATGCCAGCACATTAAAGATGCAGACACTGTAAATATAAATGATTCTCTGTTTCACATTCTATTCACAAATGACTACAGTCATCCAAAATACATGGACCACATGGTCACTTATCACAGCTACCCAAGGCTCAATTACCACCCTTGAATAAGAGGTCAGGGATAAAAGCAACAGATTCAAAAGATAAATTTGGACCTGAAAAGGGAGAGATGACAAAATAGTTTGTCAGACAAGATGTCTGGCACCTTTGGCCATATTTCAATAGAACAGAAAAGATGTTGAGGTCACCGAGAAAGCAATTTAAGTGGGCCAGAGAGAGACAAAGTGTGGGTGATGGCTCCTTTTTACCTGCAGTGAGGCAGCGATCTGCTCAGAGGGAATGGGAAAACTGTTGATGGATGCTTCTCTCTCAGAGCATCATTAGACTTACTAACGTGGAAGACAGCCTGATACTTCTAACACAGTGCTACCTTGGACCTGCTCTTGATATCATTTTGGGTCAAATATGAATATAAATGCCAACAGTGATATAAGCTTTCCAAGCAGGTAAAAGAAGACAAATACAAGTATAACAAAGATCCACATGTTTGTGGCACTTCTCAAAGAGCTGTCGCTGACATTATTAAGAGAGCTGGCCTGTTTCCTTCTGTGGTTCTTCAGTGTCCCAGCAACATAGAGTCTGCTGTTTTGTATATTTAAATTTTCTGGAGGCAGGAGGGTTTGAGGTTCTCCTGAAGCTGACTGGAAGGGCTCCACAATGTGTGAATTCAATAGCTTCCAATAACTGGGGCAAATAGTACTGTGCAGATGTAGGCTTGGGGCATAGACTAAAAATACAGATTTCTGGGCTCTCTGCCCTAATGTTTTAATTCAGTGAGCCTCGAGGAGGGTCCAGGAGCTTACTTACATTTTCACTAAGAGGCATATATGACCTTGGTGCTCAGTGCTCACAATAATAAGCTAGAGAGACTAGAAACTCTAGAAATTTCGATACAAGTCTCCGTTTGGCATTGGATGGCTATGGGCTTTCTGGCATATCATACCTTAATTTTCTTTCAGCCACTTTTCATAGAGGAGTACTCGGGAAGATCTCTAAACTGATTCTATCAGTGTGAATGGGGTAGAAACTAGACCGTTATGAAATAGAGACCTTAGCTTAAGTCAAAGAAACCTGGCCTCAAGCTTCAGCCATTCTGCCTTCTAGTTGAACCACAGATAAAGATGTTTCTCCGGAAAAAGTTACATAATGTCACTAAGTCTCAGACTCCTCCACCATGAAATGCAAGTGGTAATAACAGTGCCCGTGGCATTGGTTTTCTGTATATAAAGAATGGCCAGAATGAGGCCCTACTGACTGTCCAGTATCCCTTAGTTGCAAACACCCCTGGCAAGGTCAACCAGAGGAGCCAGTCTGCTGTCCCCTCGAGTTCCTGTGATTAATGAGGTTCATGGAAAGGTAACCCTGGCTGAGTGCTTCCTTGGGCTTGTCCTTTTATCAAGAGATATTCCCAAGAAATGAGCTTTTCTGGGGAGGATATGATACAAGAAAGATGTGTTAACCGCATCTCCCAGGAGCAAATACAGGAACAAATTAGAGAAGGATGTTGGAGGTCTATGCTGCATTTTTCAAAGGACAGGCCAGCGATGACCATCTTCAGAATCAACTAGAATACTCACTAAATTTGAACATCCCTGTCTCCACTTGATCACAATCCCACAGGAGTGGTTCTCACCCCTTGAAGAGGCTCTAGTCTCTATGAATAAAGGGCAGATCATCAGCAGTGGAGATAGGTGGTCAGATTCCTGCTCTCTCATTCTCCTGTCCTGTGAGTTTTCCTTCTTCTGGGAGGATGGGCCAGTGAGGATGAAGGCATGTGTACATCTGTGCATTTACCAAGGATCTAGTTTCCTCATACCATGCTTTCTTCAGCTATGTTCCTACACAGTCTATTATTTCACAATTATCCATACATCCCCAGGGAAATACACTAACCAAGGCTGGTTGCTAAAGGATCTGGGTTATGCCACCTTCCT
Organism: Grammomys surdaster; assembly: GCF_004785775.1. Taxonomy (NCBI): domain Eukaryota; kingdom Metazoa; phylum Chordata; class Mammalia; order Rodentia; family Muridae; genus Grammomys; species Grammomys surdaster. The sequence continues at coordinate 66,407 of NW_021628186.1, forward strand.
CAAAATGGTAGTGTGGTTAATATGAATTAGATAAAAAAATCATGAGTGGCCACTCCCTATGTCTCCTCCGTTCTGTCACCTGGATGTTCCACCCTGCATGTTCTCATCCTATTCCTTTCCCTTCTGCATTCTTGTCTTCCATTCTTGCCTTACATTTCCTTCCCCCTTCCTTTCCTTTATTTCTCTCTAATAACTGGTTCTGCCATCCTATGACCTTGCCTGTGTGTTCTCTCATTCTCTCTCTCTCTCTCTCTCTCTCTCTCTCTCTCTCTCTCTCTCTCTGTCTTTATATCTGCCCCCCTCCTCTTGCACTTGCATCTGCTCTCTCATTATCATTACCTTTCTATTTAGATCTCTCTGGTTTTACTTCTTTCTGGCTTATACCTGTGTCTCCTTATACACCGCACCTCACTGCCTTTTCATCCTTTTGACAGCCCAGTGCCAGACTCCACTTCAAACATGGAAGCCCCTGTGTCCCTGACAAGACATGGGCCTCATGCTAATCACCAAATATATGCTGAAAGTCAAGCCTGAAGCCTCATTATTTAATCCAGATGAGCAATCCCCTGCCAGAGACCTAGAGTGTGGAGGGCTTTCACCTGTTAGGAAACTAAACTTAGACTAGCTGCTGAAATTCAGATGTAGTTACAGAAGCAGCAAGCGCAAAGAGCCCTGAAGCCTACACTCTCTTCAGGAGGGAAATTATGGGCTCCTGTGCTAATGTTTGAGGGTTCTTTTGCACTTTGGAATGCCTGCCACTTTATTCTAAGGTTCAAATGTCTCATTAAAACCTGGTGGCAAAGGCCACTAAATGGGTATTAGGGTGGCTTTTCCTTCTCAAATCTCCATTAGTCTCAAAGCCAGCCAGCTAACATCCTCAGAACACAAGTCAAGTAAAACCAGAGAGCCTGGTACAGATGCAGGCTCTGAACGATGCCCCCTCCAGACACACAGGAGTATATGCACCCTGTCATTCTCCTTTCATTTCCACCCTCACCTTTCACTCTGTTGCCTTTTAAAGTTTATCTTCCCGGCTGTGGGAATGTCTGAGGTGGTTGACCCTACAGTATATGTGGGCTGAGATTAAGCCGTTGCATACCTTCAGCAGATGCTGCTGGAGGGTGCTAACAGCACTTTACACTGGGAAAACCAGAAGGATAGTGGGTTCAGGAGAAAAGTGAAGGCACAAACATACTTTAGCCCAAATCTAGGCAGCAGGGATATCTAGGCAGTAGGAATACAAGGATGCTCACTTGGGTGCTCTCTCTCTCTCTCTCTCTCTCTCTCTCTCTCTCTCTCTCTCTCTCTCCCTCCCTCCCTC
>NW_021628187.1:0-46923 GCF_004785775.1 Grammomys surdaster
TTTTCACAGTGTGTAGACCCATAAGCCAAACTTGAGCAGTCTGATAAATTCTGTAAAAAGCCATGTATAAAGCTTCTGTAAAAGTATGTATAAAGATATGCCTATCAGTAGCCTTCAAGAAATCCTGACTCAACTGAACAATGGACCTGCTAAAACAGTAACAGCAGATATACATTTTTGGGAGGTTATTGGTTACTTTGACATCATATACTCCTTGAAGAATATTCTTTTGGGGATTCACATTATTTTAAGCCCTGAACATAAAGTTAAATGATAATAACATTTTCATACCACCGTATTTCAAAATTTGGATATAAATCAAGAACTGAAAATTTTAGTGTCACAATATTTCAAAATGACAAAATCCAGATACTAAAAAAATGGGATTAATCGGTATGTCTTATCAAATATGACAAATTAAACAGTCAGAGAAAGCCATTAAGAGATTTAACTGCTAGAATAATTATAGTTAATTTAATAGACTCTTAATAAAAACATTTCCATTTTTAAAATCTACCGTATTGTAGCATGAATTATCAATGATTTTACTATCTTAGTTGAGGTAAGCAACAGGAAGAACATATCCCCACCAATGAAGACAGGCAAACTGAATAATGATTATTGCTTTGTATGCTACAGATTTGATTTATAGATCTAACTATGTGTTAAATAGAAAAGTCTGTGATTCCCTTGGCTTAAGTCTACATTGTAATCTTTGTGAAATGCATGAGGAGTTGGAAATACATCACAATAACATAGGGTGAGGATGATAAGCTACTGGTATAGGGGTCAGTTTAGATGGACTGCCATTTACTAGCTCTAAAGAAAACTGGGAACAGCTTAGGAGTCACCACTCTTCTGTGTATTTTCAACTGCATTTCCTAGGGCAAGCTTTATAACCTGAAGCATATTTTTCTTATTTGGAGAAATAGCAAACAGGGCATTTTATAGGGTTTGCATATATTATTTTATATATGAAAATACCTGGGTGTATATATTATTTGAGTATGTGTGTATGTATGTATGTATGTATGTATGTATGTATGTATGCGTGCATGTGTTTATGTAAAAGCAGCCTAATGCTAACACCTACTTAAGAGTTAATAAATTGTACCCACTGGTCTAGTCACCATTACTATGATGACCCAAGTTGTTTCTCTAGAGAAAAAGGAGACATCAGTGGTTGAGGTTAAACATTTTGTGCCAAACCTGTACATTGAACAACTTTGATATATCTCATTCATCTTGTTGTACAGTGAAATCCTGAAACTTTTGCTTATGTAAGCATATATATCCTTATATGTAGCAAATCTTTGGTCATACATTAGGTAAAACTTGTCAAGCATTTAGACTCCTTGGCAAGAATTCCCTCTTCTATAAAATGAGTAATGATTTCTACTTTGTGGATTTGTCTCTAAAGGTGAACATAATTGTTTCTGTATTAGAACCAAGTACTACTGCCCAGTATGAAAATCAAGAGTTCTAATAAGAATATTTGTGCTCTCCAGGTGTGGTGCATGCACCAATATTGCCATTACTAATAATGTTAAAAGCGTGAGGAGTCCGTGCTTGTATCCAGCTTGGGCTACATAGTAGAGAGAGATAGGATGGCAAAACAAAAGAATCCAATAAAAAACAGAAACAAAAACAAACAAAAAAAAGCAACAAAAAAGGAATATATGTACTATAGCTTAGTTGTAACTAACCTGACTGTGAAATTGAAATTAGGATTTATCAGTATTCAAATCTACATCCAGTCAAACTGGAAATAAAGATGAACCATCTAATTTTTTGTTATGTGTACATACTGAAAATATAGGACAGGGGCAACGTATTTCCAAACACGGATTTTAGACCATATCTCTAAAATCCAGATATATCTTAATAAGAACTTATGATTTGTTGAAAACATAGTATCAGTTAACTGTTGGGAGGCAGCAAGGTTGGATAATCAGGCATGAAGATGTAAGTAAACTCAGCTAGCTTCAGGCATACAAAATCTCAAATTACTTAACTTCAGCCTGATGGGTTTTCATGTGAAAACATTGAACAGTCTTTGTTTTCTTTAGTTCTTATGATACATAGAACAATAGGCACAATATTTGTTCTGTAATCAAAACCAAGGATAGATTATTAATATTGTTATCATTATCCGACTAAAATGTATACATTATGTATACATAATTCGACTGAACCTAATTTATTCTTGATTAATCACTGTTTTCCACAGATGTGAAAAAGAGCAGCATACACATCTGTCATACTTTGTTCTTGGTTATTTAGGTGGGAGACAGCTGCTATTTGGATAATTTTGAACATACTGCATAGCTGATTCCATAAATCTGGCCTGGACAGCCAGATACAGAAATACACTTTTCGTTTTTCTGTGCAGCATGGTATGGAGGACTACTTTTCTGGAGTCTCCCAAATCTAATGGCTACTGTTTCTGAATAAATGGCTATAAAGCTACCAAAGGACATTAATGAAAGAATAGTCAAGTACTTTGATGTATGCTTTGATGTATTTTGAATGAAAATTTCAAGTAAGACAAAACAAACTCAAGGTCACCTACCAATCTGCCCTCCATCTCCGTGATACAGAAATCACAGGAAGCATAAGGAAATAAAACATTCAATCCTTTAAGAGAGGGATTTTAGGAGAGTTCCAATTGCTAAAGAATGCAAGTAATGTTTACTTATTTTCCTGAAGACTTGATTTCTAATTACTTTCCGCCTTAGAGATAGCTGAAGAAAATGTAAATGCAGTTTAAAAAGAGCAATATAAAACCAAGGTCCACATTAAAAAAAAAATCACAACCAGAACACTCACACACACTCAAAATAAGGAATAGAACTTTATCTTTTGCTAGAAATTAATACTTTAATCAGTGTACAACCACAGTGTCCATATGTTATTTGTATATGACTTTGTGATGGGCTTGAGCCATTCTATTTCATAAAGAGAGTGGAAAAGACTTTCCAAGCATTGCTAACAAGCTCGAGTTTCAAATATTTCAACAAGACCCTTGAACAACTAACCTTGTTGTAGTGAAATGGCATGGGCTTTGTGCCAAATTACATTTAATATCTCTGGAAAATGGACACTGTTGCATTTTCCTTCTCATTTCTATAATAAAAACCCACCAAGATCACTTGCTAACCTTTAGCAAGTTCCCAGCTTGAGGGTTGCAATCTCTTTGGGGGTAGGATGACCCTTTTACAAGGGTCGCCTAAGACTTAGAAAACAGAGATATTTATATTACGATCCATAACAGTAGCAAAATCACAGTTTTGAAGTAGCAACACAGTAATTTTAAGGTCAGAAGTCTCCACAAGAAGAATTGTAGGAAAGACTGGCAGCATCAGGAAGGTTGAGAGTCACCACGTTAAGGAGTTCATTCAGGAAGGTAGGAAGACATATTGTGATGGAGTTTCAGTGTTAAAAAGAAGAGGAGAAGCTGATCCATTGGCTCTCCAACTTTGCCAAAGATATCTACAGACTGAGCAAATGTGCTTTTAAACAAATCATATAACTATAAGCTGTTTTCCAAAGGAGTTCTACCCAATGGAAATGTAATATAATACAATCACATATTAATATTCTAGAAGTCACATTAAAATATAAAATCAAAGGGTACATTTTCAAAGTATGTTAACATAAGATACCAAATCATTGCTAGCTCAAAATATGAATATTTAAAACAAGAGATCGTATATAAATTATATGTCAAAATTAGTGGAAATACTTTGTTACTTTTGCTATCCTAAAAATTTTAAGGTAACCGTAAGCTTATGTTTCATCTTAATTTGGCATGGTCACAAATGTTGCAAGTGTATGTCCAAGAGCCACATGTGGTCAGTGGCTATTTACCAGATTTAAATAGCCAATGTAAAAGATTGTGAGCCCTGAGATAGAATGTGTTATGGGCAATTCACATGTTTTCTCTTTCTCTTTTCCTTTTAGCCCACAATGTCCTCAATGAACAGCACTTGAAAATTTCAGAGCTTTAGCCCTTCTTTCATGGTCTACATTTTCCATTGATAAAGACAAGGTCAGTATCATAAAGGAGTTTAATTAAAGAAACATGTTAAACTGTGATTTCAAATAAACACTCTTTATTTTGTTCTGTTTTGTTTTTCACACAATTACTCAGCATTATAAAGGATATAAATTAATAACCTCAGTTCCATTTGGGGTATTGCTCTTTCAATTTCTCCCCTATTCAGTTGCCATTGATAAATTAATTCAATTTACACCAATAAAGTCAAGAGAAGCATTTCCTTTGCTCTCGGGCCATGAACAGCAGATTGTTCTCCCATTCTCCTTCACTTCTGCTCATGAATCTTAGTGCCCATGAAGGATTAAGGAAATAAGTAAGTCTAGAACTTTCTTTGGCAGACCAAAAGAAAATGTAGTAAGGACAGAAATAAGCAGACAGGATTTGAGTTTTGTTGAATATTGCCAAGAAGAGAACAGAATCCCTATTTTATAAGAATGTGACTGGGAGCCACACTGGTCCTTTTACCCATGCCATTATTTTTTCTCTAACTTAAGTAAGAGCACTTGAAGTACAATATTTGTCATCCTCTAGGCTAAGTAAAATTGGACTATAAATATGACTTTTGAGCATGTGCATTTTCTTTTACACATACACACACAACCCAACCCAAAACTCATGCCTTCCACGAAAACTAGTAAATAATTAATCTCCTATCTTTAAGTACATAAAAGAAGTTAATTAGAACAGCAGCAAGCTTGTGGCATTGCACAATCTCCCCCTCAAAAACCTAGGCTTTATGTCTTAAACAAAATATCAGTTGAAAGGTCACCACAAAGAAGCCATAGCGTTACCCCCATGAAATCCTATGTCCTGATAACACTGCAATTTCTTAAAACTGTCAATTCAACAACAAGGAATGAATATTCATGAAGCTCTATTACATTATGTATGGGAGGAATGAATGTTTTACCAAGTGTTGGTGACAGGCCAGAGTGACTCAGACTGTTTATCTGAGTCTACTATGAAAGACTATAAATGAACTCTCTCCTCGCTTCCATTATAAGCAGCTTTGAACGAAGATCTTTATGTTGGCTAGATTAGATGGGAGCTTTCACGTGCAGGATAGATTGTTTCAAAAAAGAATACAGATCTCAGGTATTGACATTTAACTTCTTTTGATTGGACAGATATTTTGTTGTTTGCTGCTGATTAAACAAGGTCCTATTATGTAGCCCTGGCTGGTCTGGAACTCACCATGTAGTCCAAGCTGGCTTCAAACACAGGGATCTACTGGCTTCCAACTCCCAGGTGCTAGGTAGGATTAAAAATGCTTATCATCTAGCTTGGGCAGACATTGTAAAACTCACTAGCATAGACAGATCCTCCAATCTGTCTTGAAACCAAGGCAAGCCAAAATGTATCTTTGTTCCTACTAGGTATTTTGCATTTTCTAGCCTCTTCAAGGTAGGGCCTTTCTAGTAACAGAAATCAAAGATAGAGGATCATGGACTTGAATCAATATAAGTATCACTATTGCCTTGTTTTCCTGGCCACACATTTGAAAGAAGTAGAAGGATACTTTCTCCTGGAGACCTTCCTTTTTATTTTATTCAAAAGTAGGTTTGGCATTAAGACAAAAGGCTTGTGAAAGATTTAAGGTAGCAGCTTCAGTGAGTCATTCAGGCCAGCAGTTCTTCTGTAAGAATTCTCTTTCTTTACCATCTGACTGTAGCTGCTTTCAAAGATGAAAGGCTTTCTTTTAGCTATTTATCAGACAACTTGCAAATTGCCACATCAACAAATTTTGTAGGAGATTTCAGATTTTTCCCTTCCAGCTATTCATTTGCTGATGTGTCTCCTCTCCCCTTCTTATCTCTAATTTTCTGTCTGTGCATTAAAGGCAGCCAATACCATCTGAAAGTTAAACTATTCATTCTATAAACATCGTGAGGAGTGGTAGGTAGAAGACTTATGTACAGACAGCTTGCTTTTTAGTTGTTCTCAGAAGCAACAAAGATATTATGAACACTATTTGTTTAATGTGTTTATTGTTGTTATTGATGATTGCCATGGAAACAGAGGTGAGAGCAAAACAGAAGGCGAGAGCATCAAGGATCAAAAAATCTTCATGAAACATTTAAGTTCTTTTAGATGCAAAGTGTGTCCCAAACTGGCAACCAAGAGAATAAAATTCATCCTTACTACATTAAGCCTGGACATTGCTCAATAAACTCATGCAGGGATTATTGGACTGTGTGAAAGTCAGTCTTTCACGCTGTATTTACGAGTTCAGTAGAGCTCAGACTTGGAGAAGTTACTTGTAAACCTGAAAGCAGAAACTGCAGAATCTGTAATTCCAAAGTTGCAGTTTTATTACCCTGTAGGACTGGTGTATATGTGTGTGTGTGTGTGTGTGTGTGTGTGATTCAAATTTACTAAAAATCCTTTGTTGACTGTCTGTTCCTTTAAACATTCTTCTATCCAAGTATGGGTCTTCCTACATTTCTCATTAAACAATGAGTTGCATCAACACTTTTCATCTGTTTATATGATATTCTTGATTGTAGTTTGATTATTAACCCATGTAATATTACAACAATGAGTTTAGCAAGAAATCAGGGTGGAGTTCTTTTACATATTTTCCCGAAGAGAATATATTTATTTACTTAGCAAAAATGAAACAGTAAGTTCCAAACAGATTGGTCTAGCTTCCTGCCTGACTTTCTTCAATCATTAAGCACATTTAACTGATTCTGTAGCTTTAACACTAGTGATTAACACAGTAATTCTTCTGTGCTTGCTGAAGAAATCTCATAGTTCATGTTCTTAAATAGTATACGTTATCAGTGACAATTAAATGGAAGATCTTAGCTTACTTGCATAATTTGGTTCATCTCTAAACTTTATTTTGTTCTTCTACAATTACATGTATCACCTTAAGAGTGTGTGTGTGTGTGTGTGTGTGAATTTTTTTTTCTACATCAATAACCTGATTAAAAAATGATCACATGTCCCTTTTTTAAAATTATCTGAGCCTCTGACTCCCTTTGTCTTTCCTCTCCTTCTCCACATTCTGCAGTCATGTGCTGTTACCTTTTCTTCACTGTCAATGTTTATGACATTTGGTTAACTTCATGTGTGAGCTTTATAGGTTGATTCTAAAGGAAGAAAAGAGAGTTTATTATGATGATATAAATTGTTGTTGGAGAGCCAGATAATATAATAGGATGAAAATTATTATTATTATCATTTCCACAACCTCAGAACATCAAAGTCATGAGTCAAATGGATTTATTTTTTTAAATAAGACACATATTTGCTCAAAATCAGGGTACATTTTGTTTGACTTTTTATTTGGATCATGATTTTCTTATACAGATCTTGCTGTGATTTTAGGGGCTAAATTTTTCAGACATATTTTATAGTTGTCTATATATTAGAGATGATACACAGGTATACTAGCCCACTGTGTACATTTTTGCTCAGTCTTAGTACCCAGACTGAGAGACCTTTTTCAGTTTTTGCTGGAACATAAGACTTTTAGATTTTGGGAATTTGTTTTAGCCACATGGTTTCAAGACCTCTTGCTTAGTTGTGACCGGTCTACAGAAACAAAGGTGATCCAAAGAGGCACTTGTATCTCTCAATTGTGTCTGACTATTGAAACAACAGACTCTAAAGAAGTAGAAATTCCCTCTGGAACTTCCTGCTGCATGAAGGAAAAGGCATTAACTAAAAGAGGAACTTGTTTCCCAGAAGGAGATTTCACAGTGTTAGCAACTTGCCAGACCACTTTTATACGGTGAGACTGAAGTCTAGACAGTTATTGGTTTATAGTGGACAGGATCGCATCTTGACTAGGACTGCTTACATATGCAAATCATTGGCCTCCTACTTAAACTTCAGTCTTACTGCAGGACTTGGAGGGTGGACATGGAGACATTAATTGGATCTCTTGGTCTGTCTTTCTAACATTGAATGAAATCTGTTTCTTCTTTCTCCTTTTAATTTGATTCCTTTAAGTGACTTATTAAGATGAGTGATTGGTCCTGGCTTGGGACACTGGTTGTGACCCCTTCCAGAAGTTCTATAACATTATCTGAAACATCTTCTCAAATATTTAAGAAAGGTTCTTGATGGGGAGAATGATTTTGCAGTTTCTTTAAGAGTTGTTTGCTGACCTACCTTTGTAATGTACAGAAATATGTTCAGAATGAACTGTGGGGAGGCTAAATATCTTGATGCAACAACATGTCTTTGTGTTGTCTTTACTTGGAATATGACTTAAAATCAACTTTTTTAAAAAAGATTTATTTATTTATTTATTTATTTATTTATTTATTTAATGTATGTGAGTACATTGTGGCTGTCTTCAGACACCCAGCAGAGGGCATCAGATCCCATTACAGATGGTTGTGAGTCATGTGGTTGCTGGGAATTGAACTCAAGACCTCTGGAAGAGCAGTCAGTGCTCTTAACCACCAAGCCATCTCCCTAGTCCCTAAAATCAACTTCTTAAATCCAGGCTTTCCCTCAGAAATGTTGAAACCTTGCTTTCTTATCCTTCCTGTTGTGTTGCTGATGAAAACTTTCATACCAGTTAAAAAATACTCTACATATAAATATTATGTGACCACTACAAAGATAGATAATCTGGGGGCTGCAGAGATGTCTCAGTGGTTAGGAGCACTTGCTGCTCTTTTATAGGACCTAGGTTTTATTCCCACACCTACATGGCTTGGCAGCTCATAATAATCTGCATCTTCAATGCAGAGTTATCAAATATATAGAGAGTTGATACCATTTTTTTGTATGTGGTATATTTTCTCCCCATCTGAGAAAGCCTTTCAATGCCTTTCCCTTGGAATTTTGAAACTAAACAGGGTACAGAAGGGACATCTATTTTTAATTTATATGATGTAGCTCTGGATGTATAAACTCCATATTAAGCTAAAGTTTCCTTAAGAACCCTACTCCTTGTCTCAGTCTGTCTAGGACTCTCAAAGGTCCTGAGAGGAAGACAAAAGTTCTATTGCATGAGTCTTCTAACCTGCCTTTTGTATTCTTACTAAATATTTTATTTTCCTTTTCCTGTATCCCAGGAAATTTATATGCAATTTGTAGGCCTTCCATTACAGAAACATTTCATAAATAATAGATTCTATTATTCTCTAACACATTACTCTATAATGCTGTGTCTTAATGTTTTGGAATAAATTGTCTTTTTACTATCATCAAGGTCTGTGATAAGATGGACACTATTGAATCCATCATAGTAGCTATTTTTAAAAAATTATTTTTTATTTTATGTGTTTCAGTGTTTTACTTGTAGGTATGTCTATATACCACTTACATGTCTGGTGCTTGTGAAGACCAGAGAGAGTATCTGATTACCCTGGCATTGAAGTTGCAGATTGTTATGAGCTGCCAAGCCATGTAGGTGTGGGAATAAAACCTGGGTCCATTAAAAGAGCAGCAAGTGCTCCTAACCGCTAAAACATCTCTGCAGCCCCCAGATTATCTATCATTGTAGTGATCACATAATATTTATATGTAGGGTTTGTATGCATTATTTTATTATCTTATTCCCACCACCAGTAGATAATTTGTAACAGAGTAAATCACCATGCCAGCACTTTGGTTTCTGGTGAAGGCTGCTCTTTCTGCTTCCCAGAGGGTCCCTCATTGCTGCATCCTATGGTGTAAACACATCCTTTGTCCTCTGAATGAAAGAACAGATCATAGGTGTGGTCCTTTCAAACTCTGAATCTTCTAATAAGTGCATCAATTCTATTGAGGACTGTTTGGCCCTGTGGAAATAATTATTGTCCAAAGTACACATTCTTTACTTAGCTATACTAAGAAGTGTTCCAACAAGAAATATGAGGAACATTATTATATTAGTTACATTTATTTTTCTGGGATAAAACAACACAACCAAAAGTAACTTACAGAGGGAAAAGTGAATTTTGGTTTAGACTAATAACAGGGGAGATATGACAGCAGTATGCTTCATCAGGAAGCTGAGAGATTATATCCAACTGAAAAAAAAAAACAAAAAGCAAAACAAAACAACAACAACAAAAGCAAAAATACAAAAAACAAGCAAAGGATGTACTAGAAGTAGACCAAGACTATAAACCCTCAAAGCCTGACCCCATGATTTACTTCCTCCTACAAGGCTTTACATCCTCTTCCTCCACCTCCCCAAATAGCACCAGCAATTAGAAACTGAGTGTTTAAATGTATAAGCCAATGGGGGAACCGCTGAAAATATCATTCTAACTGTGGGATTTCTGATACTGGTTTTCTTCCCATGGCTAACTGTCTTTTCCTTTCTCTTTTCAACAATGGAGAAGTGAAATTTCTAACATGCTAAGACATAAGAACATAAAGTTTTTCCTTAAAAACTCACAAAAAAACAGAATAACTTCTTAAAAGACTAGAGAATTGCAGATTTAAAGGCATTTAAAATATCAGAGTCCAGAGGGTCAAGCCTTTCCTAGGTAACCAAAGGACAGAGGTCACTCTTATACTTGGGTCAGTACCTGCAAGTAGATATCTGGAGATCAGAGGTACAAGCCTACCAGGGAGGTGTCTGGCATTCATTTGTGAGAAAGAGCTAACTGATCAGCATGATTATAATGAATCTTCTTCAACAGAAGAGTTGTAAGTCAGGTTTGAAGTCTTTCTGAGATTATGTATTGTGGAGCAATTTCCTCCAAATTTTAACTAGTTTTAATGTTCCAACCTGGAAGGAATCTCATTAAAACTCAAGAACTTCCCAAGGCAGACTCATTAAAGCTCAGGAAGTTCTAGAAGGGACCTTATTAAGAGTCAGGAATAAACAACTCATAATTCTCAGGAAATCCAAGAGACTTAGCAGATTCACAGACCCTTCTCTGAAGTTATACAAATAGTAAGCTTTACTGAGGTAACCTGGCCAGCTGCCTGTAATTTTGTGGAATCCTCAAGACTCCAAGTTTAATGAGTCCTCACACATGCTAGGTGAACTTTCAATGATCAAACTATCTTTGAGTCATGTATATTCTTATGCGTAGCTACTCACCCATAGTCCTATAAGGAACCATAAAAACTCTGGCTCATCCATGTTGAACATTGGTGATATTACTACTTTGGTCTGTCATCAGTTCTGTGTCTGAAATGAATATATGTTTGTTCACAACTTCCCAGAAGTAAACAAGTGTTGATTCACATCATTAATAAGATATACATTTACTGAGTCGAAATTTTCAATCTGTATTTCCTTAGAAACAAAACAGGTCTTTGTAGAATTGCAGCTGGAAACTTAAAATGGCTGTTTCAAGGAGAGAGATTTAACTTGTAAATAAGATCTAAATCTGTACAAGATTCTGAATGTGCAATAGCACACATTTTGTTAAGTTTCAAAGGCCTTGAGTAAAATTCAGCAGGAGTAAACAGACAGGCAGTGAAACACAAGCTCAAGGGGAAAACCACAAAGCTTTCCTCCAGTAACTGTCAAAAGGAGATGACTCCACCTAAAATGCTAGATGCTTAGATTATGAAAAAAACACAGAAAAAAGCAAAGGCAAAAATGGTGCTTCCCACTGAGAAACAGGATTATAGAATATTAAAACAGGTTCTCTACAGCCTTCAGGGGTGCCTGAACACACCCAGAGATAGTTTGGTCTGCTAGGTTCCTGTTAAATGACCAATTCAGAGATCAAGTCAGAGAACCTTGCAGAAGAGGGTTTAAAGGAAGCCACCTGCTCTGTCTTTCTTCAGTTTCTTCAATGGTAAAATAAGGAAAGCCTTGTAAGAGGCGTGGTTGGGAATGGAAAGAAAATGAAGTTTGGATACTTCTAGACTACACAGATGTAAAAATGAAATGACATTCAGAAGACATTATGATTGTACTATAAATATTATAATTATTCTGTATCTTTGTACATAACAAGTGCTAAAATCCCATAGAAGATCTTTTGTAGAGTTTACTTAAAGTTCATTAAATTTTTATTTTTGCTTTTGGTTGTGTGTGCGTGTGTGCACGTGTTCATGTGTGTACATGAATACGGGTGTGCCTGTGGCAGAAGACAGGTGTCAGATACTGTGGAGGTGAAGTTACAGGTAGTTGAGAGCCGCATGATATGGGTTCTGAGAACCAAACTTGGCTCCACTAGAAGGACAATGTGATCTATATAGAAGGAGTCTTAGTTGCTGAGCATCACTCTACACCCCACGTAAAGTTCTTTAGCTTCATCCATTTGGAATTTCATATGACATGTTTGAATTGGCTCTTATATGGTTATTATATGTACTCAGGGTACGTTTATATGTAATCATTAAGTCCCAATTCACTTGAAATAAAAAGAAAGTGTAATAGGCACGTCCAGTTGTTTGACAGTGCAACATGGTGTCATTTACAAATTATACACACAAAAGCTACATAATCAACTTACAAAAATTTCACATACACATTCACACACCCATACACAAATCTACTAATATTTTAAGTTATAATTGTGCTGGGCCACAGTTAGACCTACATCTACCTAACAGTCCTTGGGTTGGACAAACCTTTAGGACATCCTCAGTTTTATCTGATTTAAGAAAATATTTTATAGATGAGGAAGCTACAGAACCCAACAGAAAGGATGAATGTCATAGATATGATATGATATGTGATATGATATGATAAACCTCAGCACAGCTATTGGTTCCTAGTAGGTGTTTGGTGTATGTCACCCAGACACAGAGGCATGCAAACAGCTACAGAAAGCAGCATTTGGGGTTATCCATCCTGGTTCTTCTGTTTTATATTCATCATCTCATATTTGACAGTAAGGTATTTATTAGCTAATAACGTAAAACTTCAGTGCATGATGAAGTTAAGGCAAGATTCAATACAACCTATAGAAACCATGAGTAAGTTAGCCTCAGGTCTGCTGCATTGCTGTGGGGAACAGATCTTGTAAGAGCCACCAGTTCTACATGGTAGGGAAACAGACAGCTGTCAAAGTGATGTACATGAATGCAGACATACGACAAACTAGCATAAGACTGTACCAATGTGAGCCATCATAAAATGTGAGCACACACACACACACACACACACACACACACACACACACACACGCCTCTCTTCTGAGTCAGCCATAGCCCCTCTTTGCATGATGACTGGCAGAAACAATAATAAAACCTATCCCCAAAGGCAGCTTTTCATTTTGCCTTTGATACTCTTGGAGGTACACAGAGCCTTTGTACCGAGGGAGCAGGTTAGGAATAGACTAATTAATTTGTCAATATCGTGCTCCGTGAGCTTGCACACATTTGCAGTTTTTCTGGCTTTTAAATTATACCCTGGGAATCAAAACTTTGAAAAGCCAAGCTAAAATAATGAAGGATTCCGAAGTCACATGAAAAACGGTTAAGACAGTGAAGCAAACAGTGGAGGTTTACAAAGAAGCTGAGTTCTTCAACATCCCGAGACAATTAACCTTGCTGGTATGTGTTAAACATGCTAAACAATTCCAGGCTCCCTTGGGTCCCTCTGGATAGATAAAGTGTAACATTCACATTTAATGACAATTTTTTTTTCTCAGAATCATTTCCTATGTATTAATTAAATGCTCTTGTCTTTTCTTTGCCAAAAGTATCAACTTCATTCAGAGCTTCCAAATTCTTACAATGAAACTGATACCAGTTTTAGAAAATAATATTTTGTAATCAGCTGAAATAGAGAGAATAAAATGCCTACAAACAGATCCAAAGTGGCCCCATACTTATATCAAGGGATCATGGTATTCTTTTCCAAAGGAGTGTTACTGCTTACTCTACATGTAGGAAGATAGGTGGCTTGGAAAGAAGCCAAAACAGCCTCACTCCAAGGCTCTCCATATACTGGCCCTCATTTTGCCACAGCTCCTGGAAACACTATTTGGACAATGGCCCATGATCAAAAAAGAGTGTCCTGAGAGCCATGTTGTCTCAAGCAATGAGCCTCAAGGACAGGAGTGATATTTACCATCAACGTTTTACTTTCCCTAAGCTACTATTAGAATACATAATTCATTTATTTAATGACCACTATACCTAGCTGAAGATAAAGAAAGCCTTTTCTAGAGGACTGCTTCTGTACATCTAATATGGAATGAAGTCAGCTAGTCCAGAATGAAGTCATATAAAATGAAGTTACAAATCAGTGAGTGAAAAAGCATTTTTCACTGGGACTTGTAAGATTCTTTTTTTTTTATTGGTTATTTTATTTACTTACATTTCAAATGTTGTCCACCTTGCCAGTTTCCCCTCTACAACCCCCCTATCTCATTCCCTCTCCCTGGTCTCTATAAGGGTGGCCCTCACCAACCCTCCAACTCCCACCTCACCACCCTAGCCTCCCCCTATGCTGGAGCATCAGGCCTCCACAGGACCAAGGGCTTCCTCTCCTATTGATGCCAGCTAAGGCAATCCCCTGCTACATATGCAGCTGGAGCCATGGGTCCCTCCATGTGTACTATTTAGTCCCTGGGAGCTCTGGGAGTCTGGTTTGTTGATATTGTTGTTCTTCCTATGGGGTTGCAAATTCCTTCAGCTCCTTCATTCTTTCCCCTAACTCTTCCATCAGGGTTAGTGTACTCGGCCCAATGGTTGGCTGCAAGCATCCATATCTGTATTGGATAGGCACTGGAGAGTCTATCAAGTGACAGCTATACCAGGCTACTGTCAGCAAGTGCTTCTTGGCATTAGCAATAATTTCTGGCTTTGGTGTCTGCAAATGGGATGGATCCCTAGGTGGGGCATTCTCTGGATGGCCTCTCTTTAAGTCTCTGCTCCACTCTTTATCCCTGCATTTCCTTTAGACAGGACATTACTTTTGTAAGAGTCACTTTGTGTTTATGTAAAACAGGGGTGGCAACACCTGTCTCAGAGGGCAGTTTCCATTTCTCTCCTTTGCAGAGGAATGCGAGTTAAGAGTGTCATTCTATACCCCAGACTAGCTTCAGCATTTATATGTGTTCCAAGCTGAGATGCCATCAATGCTACAAGCTTATGAAACACACGTTAGAAAATACTGACACTGGAGACCATATAATTGGTCACAAAACAGGCCTCTACAGATACAAAAAGATTGAAATAATCCCTTGCATCTTATCAGATCACCACAGAATAAGACTGGTCTTTAATAATGACAAAACCAATGGAAAACCCACGTGCACATGGAAACTGAACAACTCTCTACTCAATGATGACTTGGTCAAGGAAGAAATAAAGAAAGAAATTAAAGACTTTTTAGAATTCAATGAAAATGAGGATACTTCATACCAAAACTTGTGGGACTCCATGAAGGCAGTGCTAAGAGGAAAACTCATAGCTCTAAGTGCCTACAAAAAGAAACTGGAAAGAGCACACACTAACAACTTGACTGTGCAACTAAAAGCTCTAGAATAAAAAGAAGCAAATACACCCAGGAGGAGTAGAAGGCAGGAAATAATCAAACTCAGGGCTGAAATCAACCGAATAGAAACAGAAAGAACAATACAAAATATCAATAAAACCAGGAGCTGGTTCTTTGAGAAAATCAATAAGATAGATAAACCCTTAGCCAGATTAACAAGAGGGCACAGAGACAGTATCCAAATTAATAAAATCAGAACTGAAAAAGGAGACATAACAACAGAAACTGAAGAAATTAAAAAAATCATCAGATCCTACTACAAAGGCCTATACTCAACAAAACTGGAAAACCTGGATGAAATGGACAATTTCCTAGACAGATACCAGGTCCCAAAGTTAAACCAGGAGCAGATAAACCATCTAAATAGTCCCATAACCCCTAGGGAAATAGCAGCAGTCATTAAAAGTCTCCCCACTGAAAAAAGCCCAGGACCAGATGGTTTTAGTGCTGAATTTTATCAGACCTTCAAGGAAGACCTAATACCAATTCTCTTCAAACTATTCCACAAAATAGAAACAGAAGGAACACTACCCAATTCGTTCTATGAAGCTACAATTACACTCATACCCAAACCCCACAAAGACACGACAAAGAAAGAGAACTTCAGACCAATCTCCCTTATGAACATCGATGCAAAAATACTCAATAAAATTCTAGCAAACCGAATCCAAGACCATATCAAAACAATCATCCATCATGATCAAGTGGGTTTTATCCCAGGAATGCAGGGATGGTTCAATATTCGGAAATCCATCAATGTAATCCACTATATAAACAAACTCAAAGAAAAAAAACCACATGATCATCTCACTAGATGCTGAGAAAGCATTTGACAAAATTCAACATCCCCTCATGATAAAAGTCTTGGAAAGATCAGGAATTCAAGGCCCATACCTAAACATAGTAAAAGCAATTTACAGCAAACCAGTAGCCAACATCAAGCTAAATGGAGAGAAACTTGAAGCAATCCCACTAAGATCAGGGACTAGACAAGGCTGCCCACTCTCCCCCTACCTATTCAATATAGTACTGGAAGTCCTAGCCAAAGCAATTAGACAACAAAAAGAAGTCAAAGGGATACAAATAGGAAAGGAAGAAGTCAAAATCTCACTATTTGCAGATGATATGATAGTATACTTAAGTGACCCCCAAACTTCCACCAGAGAACTCCTAAACCTGATAAACAACTTCAGCAAAGTGGCTGGTTATAAAATCAACTCAAACAAATCAGTAGCCTTCCTCTACATGAAAGATAAACAGACTGAAAAAGAAATTAGGGAAATGACACCCTTCACAATAGTTGCAAATAATATGAAATACCTTGGCGTGAATCTAACCAAGCAAGTGAAAGACCTGTACGACAAGAACTTCAAGTCCCTGAAGAAAGAAATAGAAGAAGATCTCAGAAGATGGAAAGATATCCCATGCTCATGGATTGGCAGGATTAATATAATAAAAATGGCCATCTTGCCAAAAGCAATCTACAGATTCAATGCAATCCCCATTAAAATCCCAACTCAATTCTTCACAGAGTTAGAAAAGGAAGTTCTCAAATTCATATGGAATAACAAAAAAACCCAGGATAGCGAAAACTATTCTCAACAATAAAAGAACTTCTGGAGGAATCACCATCCCTGACCTCAAGCTATACTACAGAGCAATAGTGATAAAAAAACTACCTGGTATTGGTACAGAGACAGGCAGGAAGATCAATGGAATAGAATTGAAGACCCAGAAATGAACCCACACTCCTATGGTCACTTGATTTTTGACAAAGGTGCTAAAACTGTCCAGTGGAAAAAGGACAGCATTTTCAACAAATGGTGCTGGTTCAACTGGAGGACAACATGTAGAAGAATGAAAATTGATCCATTCTTATCTCCTTGCACAAAGCTCAAGTCTAAGTGGATAAAGGACCTCCACATAAAACCAGATACACTGAAACTAATAGAAGAGAAGGTGGGGAAGACCCTCGAATACTTGGGCACAGGGGAAAAGTTCCTGAACAGAACATCAATGGCATATGCTCTAAGATCAAGAATTGACAAATGGGACTTCATAAAATTGCAAAGTTTCTGTAAGGCAAAGGACACTGTCAATAGGACAAAACGACAACCAACAAATTGGGAAAAGATCTTTACCAATCCTACATCCGATAGAGGGCTAATATCCAATATATACAAAGAACTCAAGAAATTAGACTCCAGGCAACCAAATAACCCTATTAAAAAATGGGGTATAGAGCTTAACAAAGAATTTTCAACGGAAGAAACTCGAATGGCCGAGAAGCACCTAAAGAAATGTTCAGTGTCCTTAGTCATCAGGGAAATGCAAATCAAAACAACCCTGAGATTCCATCTCACACCAGTCAGAATGGCTAAGATTAAAAACTCAGGTGATAGTAGATGCTGGTGAGGGTGTGGAGAAAGAGGAACACTCCTCCATTGTTGGTGGGACTGCAAGATGGTGCAACCACTTTGGAAATCAGTCTGGCGGTTCCTCAGAAAATTGGATATAACATTACCTGAGGATCCAGCTATACCACTCCTAGGCATATACCCAGAAGATGCTCGAACATATAACAAGGACATATGCTCAACTATGTTCATAGCAGCCTTATTTATAATAGCCAGGAGCTGGAAAGAACCCAGATGTCCTTCAACTGAGGAATGGATTCAAAAAAATGTGGTATATTTACACAATGGAGTATTACTCAGCTATTAAAAACAATGAATTCGAGAGTTTCCTAGGTAAATGGATGGAACTAGAAATCATCATCCTGAGTGAAGTAAGCCAATCACAAAAGAACATACATGGTATTCACTCACTGATTATTGGATATTAGTCCAGAACCTTGAAATGCCCAAGATGCAACTCACAGGCCACATGAAGCTCATAAAGAAGGAAGACCAAGTGGGGATGATTCGGTCCTTCTTAGAAGGAGCAACAAAATACTCAAGGGAGCAAATATGGAGACAAAGTGAGGGACAGAAACTGAAGGAGGGGCCATTTGAAGACCTTTCCACCTGAGTATCCATCCCATGTTCAGTCACCAAAGTCAGATGCTGATGTGGAAGTCAGGAAGTGCATGCTGATAAGAGCCTGATATGGATGTCTCCTCAGAGGCCTTCAAGAGTCTGACATATTCAGAGGCAGATGCTCACAACTAGCCATTGAACTGATCATGGGGTTCTCAATGGAGGAGTTAGAGTGAGGACTGAAGGAGCTGAAAGGATTTGTGGCACCGTGAGGAAGCAACAATACCAACAACCACAGCTCCCAGGGTATAAACCACCAGCCTGGGAGCACTTAGGGAGGGATCCAGGGCTTCAGCTGAATATGTAAGAGTGGAGGGCCCTGCTGGGCATAGGTGGAAGATGAGATCCTTGACCTCATGAAGTCTGGACGCCCCAGGGGGTGGGAATTTTGAGGGTGGGAAATTGGGAGTGGGGGGGTAGGTAGGGGTTACATCCACAGAGAAGAAGTAGGAGGGGTAAGGGGATAGGGGGTTCCCGGGTGGGTGGGGAATGGGGTAAGGGGACAACATATGAAATGTAAATAAAATATCCAATAAAAAAAAACTGTTATCAGAAAAAAAAAAGAAAATACTGACTCTGGAGAATTAAATGGCCTTTCTAATGTTCAAACACAAAACATGATTTGCCTTGTATTATTCTGCTAGTAGAGCCACTAGTTTATACTGCCTATCTTCACATGAAGAGACGTTTGAGAACCTTTCCACTGTGCTAAAACATGGGATCCAGGGAGCACTGTGGTAGATGGATGGTGCCCACGCCATCTCAGGCTATTTGTTCTCTCACCCTGGAAAAGGCATTTTGGTTTTGTGCATGTGTATGCACACACACCTGTGTGTGTCTCTGTGTGTGTGTTTGAGTATATATTGAGTATATATATATATATATATATATATGTATGTATGTATGTATATATATATGTATAAGTATATGCATATATATATATATTATGCATTTGTTTGTTTGTGTGTAAACATGTATCTATATTTGTGTGTATGTATGTATGTGTGTGTATGTGTGATCAGCTGAATAGATCCCCTCAATAAACATTCACCACATAGCAGAAATTCCCTTACATTCTTGTGAACAAAGAGAGTTTATTTTCCCTTTACCAATCAATTGCTATCTAAACAGAGAAGATTTTTATAGCCAAGATCTCTAAAACTTTGCTGAATTTATCTTTTAAGTGGCTGGCATACAGAACACAGTCATTCTGAATTAAAGATAAACACTCAAAATACTCAGTCAAAATCCCAACCCCATGTATAGACTTCTCTAGGATTTTTAGAGAAGCAATAATGAGTGTTTTAGCTTTCCCCTCTGGTAGACCGACATGAGTTAGCAAAGACACCTGCAACCTCAGACACACATCTATTGCATAGCATATTTCTACTCCTGTGAGGACTTCAAAACAGAAGATTGTGTGTATATGCATGACTCCTTTTGGATCATTAGATTATTAATTTGGCCTTTATAATCATGTTAATAGAAATGAGTTCCTAATTAATATTTAATGCTAAATTGTTTTAAAGGTACCCTGTGATAGAAAAAAAGAAAAGAAAATAATATATACATATACATACACACACACACACACACACACATACACCCAAGCATATATATATAGCAAAGAAGATACTGCTGAGAAAGAAGGCATGATTTCTCACTTCACACAGTCTTTCATCTCTTAGAGGTATTTTGTTTATTTAGCAGTATATGAGTCATGTGACTATCAGAGCCCTAGCATGTCTTTCCTAGCATTTGGAAATAGCAGATAGTTAAGTATATGTGCTTCACTATCAACAAAGCATTCACTCACAAACTGAAAGGAAGCACCACACTTACTCCAGCAAAGAGAAACACTGGCGACAGCAGGCTGTGGCTATATCTAATTTGATCCTTACGAGGTCAATACTTCTATCTCTCTTGAGTATGTAACTTAAGGGAGTTTCATGGTGCCATGAGATGGGGACCAACCCTACAACTTGCCAAGTTATTTTCCTAGCTCCTAAAACCCTCTATATCATAAGAAAGTGCTGCTGCTTTGTTTTTATTTGTCTCCCCCAACTTCCTTTTGAGAGAGAGGGGAGAGGGGGAGAGGGAGGGAAAGGGAGGGAGAGACAGAAAGAGGGAGGGAGGGAAAGGGAGGGAGAGAGGAAGAGATGAAGAGGGAGGGAGGAAGGGAGGGAGGGAGGAAGAATGGAGAGGGAGGGAGGAAGGGTAGGAGGGAGAGAGAGAGTCCAAGAATAGGGAGTAAGGTACCAGTAGGCTTTTTAAAGACACCTTACAATATCTCTTGGATGTGCCATGGGCACCTGTTAAACCATTGTTCCCAGGGACAATTGTGACCCCACACTTTTGTGGGATTGTAGCATGTGTGGGTCCATTGTGTTGAATTGGAGGTCCAGTGTCTGCCCCCCCCCAAGAGGCTAGGGCCAGTGGCTCAAAGAGGCAGAGGTATAGGAATTCAACTGTGTTCATTTCACACTGGGCTATGAGAAGCTGAGGGACTCCACTGGGGTGGAAGAACAGTCTGAGGTCCCGTAGCCGTGTGTGTGTGTGTGTGTGTGTGTGTGTGTGTGTGTGTGCAGAGATCTTGGGTTGTGGGGAGTCCCTGGACCAAAAGGTGGCTGGGAACCATTGGTTCTCAGATGCTTGGGCTCACAGGCGCTGCTAGGAGGCCATAGAAAGGCCGACTTAAGTGGAGGCTTATGGGCTAGATCAGCCGGAAGCCAAAGGTGGGATGAGCTCTGGCTGCCTCCCTTCAGGGATGAGACTGTTGGTCATGGAGACTCAGACTCGCTGGGCTGGGTCACGGCTGGCTCAGCTTGCTTGCTTGAGTTGGTGGCCTCAGTGGCTGGAAGCGTAGAACCTTCTCCATGGTTCCCCATGGCAGGTCTCAAAGAAGAGAAATAGGCTATGGTCTTAAGATATATACTGTCATGGCAGAAAATGGATGAAGCTATACCCTGGTATTTTCAGGACAGGCCTGAAGGTAAATACCTTTTCCGAGGAACAGGGTCTGGGAAGTAATGTTTAATTGGCTATGACCTCTGGCATTTGGGTATCTCATTAATACGGAGATCTATTTTGAGGCTATGTAGCTTGTAGTCACACCCTCTACCTGTAGAGGTCTTTGGCCTAGGGTCAGGAGCCTGGAATCTGAGAGCATGGGGAAATGCATGTAGTCCCTTGCAGGGAAACCTGTGGAATCTCTAATCTGCAGGGTCTCTGGCCATCTCAACCGGTGCTTGGCCAGAAACCATGCTGTCATTTCACGATCCTACACTCTTCTATATAAATGAACACATAAACTGGAATTTTAATAAGTCTGAACGGATTCTGGCCCCTTAACCCATCAGCCTCAGGAGCCTTTCTCTTTATCTCTTCTCTGTCTTCCTGGAACAGAAATCCTATCCCAAATGGTTGTCATGAAATATACATTTTTGCAAATATCAGAAGGCAATAGCTGATTTACCATGCTTATAAATTATTGTTCCACTCATTCTTTCTTTCTCTATTCTTTGTTGACACCCTCCATATGTATAAACATAAGGATTTGTGTATACAGAATAATAAATACACACTGAAAAGCAATTAGGTACATCCAATAATTATTTATATTGTAAATAAGTTTGTATAAAAGCTTATAAACATTCATACTTCATTGATTACTCTTTAATTACTGTAAGCATGGTATTTATGATTTTAAATACTATGGAAGTCTTTTGACTCAAACTTACAGTCTGCCCGGTATAGGCGCATATGCTGTATATGCTGACTCTTTCCAAGGAATTTAAGAAAGAAAACTTTATCAGCATCTTGCCATAGACATGGAAATAAATAGTAATAGATAAATAGTAATGACACTAATTATGATATAGAATAATATATTTACTTATGTCTTTTAGGGCATAAACAATAACAATTCATAACAATTTCATATTTGTTTCTATTTTACACCTGCCCATTTCTCTGTCTACTTTTTCATATTGCCTTGTGCCTATCTAATTCATATTGGAATAATACAGCCCTAATTCAGTTTTCACCATTGTATTGGTCTATCCCAACCCATTACATAAAGATGAAGATAGTCCTTAAAAGGGAAAAGAAAACACAGAAAACAAAAGGCAGTGGGGGATAAATCAATGAAATAAATCTTTAAAATGTACTACATTTGTCTTAAAAATTAAATGCATATCCATACCTTTTTTATTCTTACTCTTCTTGAACCTTAGACACAAATGTCAGAGCAACATTGGGATGAAATAATGTTCTCATGCCCCCACCACAGCAACAGTCTCCTTAACTTCCACACAGGATCCAGTGTAGCTGTCTCCAAGTTCCCGAGGATAGAGGGTTCTTCTATGTCTATAAAATGACAAGAGCCATATTTGCATACTCAAAACAGAGATCAGTAAATGAATACCAAATCAAAGACCATTTGCTTTAGAAAGAATTAAGCCCCTTCAACAACAATGAAGAATTCAGCACTGAGTGATTAAAACATCATCTCAAACATGAACATGCATGCATACCACACCAGGAGCAGCATCAACAGCACAATTACTATAACCTTTACCACCTCCACAAGCACCATGACTGTGTTTGTCATCATGACCACTCCCTTCAGCACCACTACAAGCAGCACCAGTGACAGCACCAACAGTCATCACTGACATCACCGCTACCACCAAGTAATTATAGTATTACACTTGAAGAAAATTTTTCTAGTACACAGCAATATTCATTTGCTCATCTTTTTTAAAGGGAAAGCAAAGATTAGAGAGAAGCTGTGTTCCCAAGATGAAACTGCTTTGGTATGAATAAGTGATTGAATACCTCCTTAGTAAAGAGTATGTGCTTATCCCTGTTCTATGACCAAGTGACACCAAAGGATAGAGGAACATCACTCCATCTCTATACATTCTATTCATTTTCATCTAAGAAAATCTACCTGTTACCACTGGCCACTCCATCATGGGTAGCTCCAGGATATCATTGGAACTTCCTTGTGTCTAACGTAAGGACACCTTGCTTCCCCAGTCCTGAGTTTCTTTTCTATATGCTCCTTCACTAGGTCCCTCTTCTAGTTCCTTGACTTGAGTTGTCACATTCTCAAATTTAAGATTTGTCTCAGGCCTTAGATAGGCTCTTTAAGTCCAAATTCATATTTCCCCAAGTCCTTAAATGGTCCAAAATCATCAGAAATGAGGCAGCACTTAGCCCTTCCCTGACAGACTACTCTGTCCCTTACAATTCTTCATGCTAGCCTGCAATCCCCCAGCATACCTCTAAATACTTTTGAACCTTAACACTGTCATTGCATTTAACTAGGTGTACGCTTTTTAAATTAAAAAATTTGCATCTTTGCTTGTCTCTTACCTCTCTTGTGCGACTCTTATAAACACCTACATAAAATCATAAACCTTACCACATCCCTCATTAATCTTTCTGTTTAAACTCTGGAAAGTTTTTCTGGTATATTAAACATTTCCTCCTTTACTACTTGGTTTTCTATACTAAAACATAGGTCCTATGTGTATAAGGATCACTGTTCCTTGCAGTTTAAACACATATACTATACCCTAGCATGTAATCTATAGCCTAGCTAGTGCACAAGAGTCGGGCACACTTTGAGTGGATGAATTAAGTCTTTTCCTAGGACCATTCAGAGAGTGTCTGTGCATGACTGGATCTCAAAGTGTCCCATCCCCATTAATCCTGAACATAATATGACAATGAGAACGTGAATGACTTTCAGTGTTAAGCTTAGAAAATGTTTTTAAGTGGCCTTGCATGTGACACAAATACTTATTACACATATCTGTAGATAGAATGTGGATGAAAATTCTAAGTACCTACTTCTTAGAAATGAAAGATTATATGCTGCATATCCCAAGACGCCCCTGCTCCTGCTGTGAACGTCACTTTGTTCTTTTTCTCTGCCTTTTCTCCTGTGTCATCATTTTTATCCCTTTTTGTAAACTCAGTCCATACTTTCTTGAGGGAGGGAGAATGAGAAAGAATGTGTTCAGGGCTATGTGAATAAATGGGTAGAGATGTGCATAGGGATGGGAAAGTAAAGGAGCAGCGTTCAAAGGATTTTGGATCTGAAGTTGTTTGCTCAGTAGTTTTCATTGTGTGTTTGGTATGGTGCCTTCTCATTGGGATTCTCTTTTCTCACTGGGCTAACTCACAGGTCATCAACTATTTTAAACCATAAAATTATAGTGTTTTCCATTCTGCTTTAATAGGATTTCATTGTTTTCAGGAGTCTATGATTAGCTAAGAAATAGAGTACAATGCTTTAAAAAATTAGCTATGAATGTAACCTGACACATTGACAAATTACAACATATCCCAGTTTCAAAAGGCTAGACACCTTTGACAGACTTTTGGGTGATCATAGGTATAATAGCTTCATCTGCTACCGAGAAATTTCTTAGCTTCTGTAAATATCAAGACATTCAGATTCTTCTCAGACATGATTTTTTTCTATAAATGTATCCTTTAAGATGTTGATGATGAAGAGGTGGTCACGGACATATATCATTCTCTATTGTGATGATGGACATCTTCAACTGCTTTTGTTTCTTTTGCCTATTGTAACCATATACTCTACATACAACCTCATGTCCTCATGTGCCTTGATTTCATTTCCCTTCATTCTCTAGACCTTTTCCATCTCCTGTGCAATGGAACTGCTTCTGTGGCATACAATGACTCTAGGCAACTTTCTCTGCACAACCAGCAGATGTGTAATGTTACCCTGCTTGCCTTTGTATTGGGGGCAGATGAAGAACTACATAATAGGAGTCAACTTTCCTGGTTCATTTCATTTCTTCTTGCTGGTACCCAGTAATTTAGGGGTGATCTTGTCCACGGTTTTTGTAGGAAGCTGATAATCAACTTTTCACAGCTTCAATTATTCCTGCATTTCTAAAGCCAAGGGATACAACTTCAGAAGGCAAACAATGCTGTACTTCAGAATAATGATACATATGAAACTGTTAAACAGACTGCTTTGTGGAGCCCAGTCTCAAGTCTGTCTAAATGTATCTATGTTACCTTGTTCCCAACTTCTGTTAGGGATAGTTTATGTTAGCATGGAAACAACATAAAAATTATAACATTAAAAAACTTAGTTGCAGCTGACCTAAGCAATAGTTAAGGTTCTTCAGAGGGAAAATAAATGGCAATCCATCCTAGATCAGGTAAGGATGTGATCAGAGGTACATTGACTCAACACATGTTCACTGGACATATACTGTTTGTTATGCATTTAATTAAGGGCTGGGAATACAGCTGGAACCACCATGGATTCACTGTGACTTTGTAAAGCCTTTACTCCTAATACTATTATTCAGGCTTTGTAATTTCCTAACTTCTGCCCAGATGTGCAAAGTGTGACAAATTCCACCCCTACCACACAGACTCTCAGTTGTTTTATGTGGTAATGAGTGATGTGTTGACTTAAATATCTCAAATCATGACAAACATAATAAATGCTTGAAGAGAGGCAATTCTGTATTTCCCTTCCCTTTTGTGGATTTCTTTTATTTGTTTCTTTTTCTTCTCTACTCCTCTTCCTCATTTCTTTTCTCCCTCACCGCTCTATGTCCTGTCTCCTTAACCTTTGAAGATAGGTTCTAAGTTGGTCAGGCTAGCTTTGAATTCATTCTGTAGTCCACAAATCTCTTGAACTTATGATCTTCCTGCCTCTGTCTCCAAATAGCTAAGTTATAGGATTGAGGGCCTATGTAACCAGTTCATAATAATTATCGATTTCCTTAGAAGCATGTTTATTTCATGAGCTTGTTCGCCAGACCTAATTTAACACACACTTCTGAGATTTTGTGATGAAGCAAAAAGCACAAAAGCACTCCATCAATATGATTCACAGTGCAGTAAAACGTCCCCCTCGAAGTTTCAGAAATTAACATCTCTGAAATCCATGGAAAGGGGTTAATCTTGTTATATAGTAAAATAAACTGAGAAGCACATACTGGGGATATTGACAAAATTATTAATATCAAGAAAAAGAAAAACTTCTCAATTGCCAGTGTTTCCAGGGTGGAGATCTAATCATAGAGGAAAGTGGCATCTCGCCTGGTGGGCAGGCTTGCATGCTCCAGAGGACATGTCACTCCTCAAGAGGCATCAATTAGTGGCTGCTCTGAGAGCAGTGTAAACCACACCTCTTTAATGGCTGGGTTGACTTAAACATCATCCACTGTGAAGGTAACATATACAGAAGCACCAAGCCACAGATCCAAATGTGTCCAGACACACTTGCCAAAGCGTCAGGTGTCCAGAGAAGTAAGGTCAGGAAAGGCAGGCCACAGAGGTTTAGGAGCTCAGAATGTATAATGATGAAAAGTGTTGAATAGAAATGAATTAGAGTAAAGGGTAAAATACAAATTTTAATTCACAATTTTAAATTTAAAACAGTGCTAAAGGGGACTGCTGCTTTAAATAATCACCTTCCAAAAGGATGGACTTGGGCGTGTCCTATACATCTACAAAATACCCACCTTGTTGCTAGCCATGCTTCACAGTATTTGTTTGACAATATTGCTAGTACCCACATAGAAGAATCCTTGAGTTTAGAAACTTTAACAGTTCTGATTGAAATCAAATAAATAAGCCATGACAGTGTCAAGATTCAAATTCAGAAGTGACCCCAAATAATTATTCACCAAGTACTCAGAGAATCACTAGACTGCCTCCAACATTTCATTTCTCATTAACTCTAGGTCTGACACTCCAAAATGTCACAAGTCCAATGAAAAGTAGCAGTGCTCAGAAACACAACTGAAAACTGATCTGCTTGATCCCTATGGATGGGCAAAAAGCACCCAGGCAGGACAGAGCATATATTTTTTTCCCAAAGTTCTGGATGTATCTCAGAATGGGTACCACCCCAAGTAGCAATGACAGCAAACCCTGCAACACATCACTATCCATAGTTTGATTACATCTTGTACCAGATGAGATTACTGAAACAATTCTGGGCTTAGCAGATGTATAACACTTTAGTAATCTGAGTGCTCAACTATACAAATAGAGTGGCAGTTTGGGCTGTGTACAATATGAAAGACCTTGCCTCCTAGTTAGATATGTATCAAACTTCTAGGACAAAGCAAAATGACATAGCTGATGGACTTTAAGGGTTAAAAACAAGAGTGAATCTAGGGTGCCTGATGTCTTGCCAATAGAGTAACACCTTATTTATTACCTGGTAGCGCCTTTTAAATTGGGTAGTAAAATTAGAATGGCTCTGGAAGAAAAGCTACTGAATGCTCTAGTGAGATTAAAGGGAATTTCCTGGTGCCTTAGATAAGTAGGCACTGATCTATTTATACAGTCTTTTTTGTCTTTTTTGATAATGAAATATGTTTATCACATCTATTTTATAAAGTGCATCAGAAACTGATAGTCTTATGGCAATAATCATAATAGCTTGGAAGGTCAGCTCTTAAAACTAAGCATGTAAAGAAACATGGTACCCCTTGCCCTTCTCAGTACATGCACCCAACACCCTTAATCACATAAATTATGCTCACTATTGTGGTGGCTTGAATTGGGATGGCCCCCATAGATTCCTGTGTTTGAATGTGTGCCCTACAAGGAATGGCACTATTAGGGGTGTGGCTTTGTTAGAGAAAGTGAGTAACTAGGGGCTGTACTTTGAGGGTCTCATAAGCTCAAGTCTTCACTCCCTGCTGCTTGTGTATCAAGATGTAGAACTCTAAGCACCTTCTCCAGCACCCGTCTGACTATATGCCACCTTGTTTTCCATCATGAAAATAATAGACTAAACCTCTGAACTAAAATAACCCCAAATAGATGTTTTCGTTTATAAGAGTTGCTATGATCCTGGTGTCTTCTCACAGCAATCAAACCCTAACTATGACAGTTTTCCAGAAATGCAAGTCACTTTTATTATAACCGGTTGCTGACATAGATGTAGTCAGCATCTCCATTCTAAGTAACAGAGGATGAATGAGTTCCCTAAATACAATCCTGTTTGCAATATTCATGGAATAAGTCATACCATCACTGAAAGTACCAACACAGTTGGACTTCAATATTCTCTCATGAAATGTTCCAAAAACTTAAAAAATTCCACATTTGCCTGGGCAACAGAACATGAGTTAGGTGCCAGCAATATGTGTAGTCATAGCAATGTTACTCTTCCTAGCCTGAAAATTAGACACTGATGTTTTTGTCTAGCCTCAAACCCAGAAGGTAGCTGACTTTGTCATCCTCTCCTTACCTGTCAGCAGAGAAAGACAGTTTGATGACAGGCCGAAGAAGACAATGAATAAGGGACCAAGTGTTGAGCAGTGGACTTGCACACGTCTTTATACATTTAATGCAATAGAGACCCTAATAAGGGTCATTTACATCAACAATAATAGCTCAGCATTATCTCATTACAAGAACACTGGCCTCTGATCTTTTGTCCTTAATGACATAGGTAAGTCAAAGCATCAGCGTTACTGCTGAGAACACAGAAGATCCTCATTCTCAGAAGTTATCAAATAGGACTATCGTTCTGCCTTAGTGGTATAAAATTCATGGATGCACTTGGCTCTGCCCGAGTATTCTCTGGCTGTATCCTTGGTCATGTTATTTACTTTCATGGCTCATCTGCAACACAGAGTATCCAGAAAAACAACTCAAATGGCTCTTTGTGAAATCAACTTCTAAACGAACTAGTGGAGTCAAATGTATTAGCCCAAACCTCTAGTCCCAGCACTTGGTGGAGGTTGAGGCAGTAGTGGCTTATGTTCAAGGTCCAAGGCAGTAGTGGCTTATGTTCAGGATAGGCTGAAATACATAGTAAGTTTTCTTCTCAAATGAAAGACAAAAGGAAAAGCAAATTCAGCAAGGAATGAAGGGTACAAGTGTTTGCTATTAATGTTCAGTGATGGTTAGGATTGACTATATTTTCACAACACTCTTAAAAATGAAGCCAGTTTATTTTCTATCCAAAGGAAGAAAACAGGATCCTATAATCAGAGAACATGGGGGTACAACCAAATATACAAACTCTTAAGAGTTAGACAGAAATTTATTAAAATTAAAGAGAATCTTTGAGACCATGAATGAATGGGTTATTACCATGTCTGGGACTGAATTTTCTTACCTATTAAATGAGTAAATAAAACCTTAACTCTTTCACAGAAATTTCAGGATGGTAGAGTATAGGGAATCCAGGGAATGGCTCAGTGGTAAACGATGAGCTGAACATGCATAGGATGCTGGGAATATCCCTAATAACAAAATCAGACAGAGAGATGCATGTGCATCTGTGTGCATGAGTGTGTGTGAGAGAGTATGTGTGCATGTACACACACACACACACACACACACAATCACACACAATCACGCACAATCAAAACCCAAAAGAACACTGTAGTAGGTGTGGTATGTGTTTGTTATTAAACTACCAAATCCCTTAGCACTTGAGAACATGTATTCTGGTTTCTGATTATCTCACTGAGTGATAGAAGTAAGCATGCACTCCCATCCAGTATGAGAATTCATATTTGTGCACAAGCATAAGATAATGACTGATGCAGACAAACTTCACTGACTGATGTCTGAACAATGCTACTCCATTTCCTGTCTGAGTGAGTAGAAAACAGGAAGGCAACCCCACAGGAAATGAACTGCCACATCCACTGGTAAAGTGAGCATAGAATCTGAAGAGAAAGGTGGAATTACTCTCTAACTCCAAGTCATTATATAAAGCACTGTGGTTACTTGTGACCAACCAGCCTCAGAAGCTACAAGTTGTTGAGCTTGTATTTTCTCATACAATTTGTCTATAACAGGAGGGTAGCGCAGAGAGATCAGGACTCAGTGGTAAACTAATTTGTTCAGCAGAGTGGAGAGTAAATCTGAGCTCGGGACTGTTAAGTATGGGACCCTGCTTCAGTCCCTGAGATATACACTTTCCTGCTGAGGTCAGAAATAATTGCTGATAAAAGTTGTAAACATAGCTCCCTGATTTGTTACGTGCCATCCTACATTACTTACAGGGTTTTCTTGAAGCCTAAACTTTTCATTTTATAACAGCAAAGTGCTGTTATTCCTAACATTGTCGGAATCTACATTCTAGGTCTCTTTTACAGGTGAAAAAGAAAACCTCCATAAGTGTCTAGAAACATAAGCAGGAGCAGATGTACAGGAAGCTTCTAGAAAAAAAAATAGCCTATGAATTCAGCAAGGCTTATCATAGGAAACATGTAAATAAAATTTGAGGTCCAACACTTTGTAATCACTAGTAAAATAGAGCTCAGTGATAATTATCAATGTGTGCTAACATTGATAAATAAATTACTGAGTGCTTCTGATGAAAGTGATACTTCACCTCTAAAGCGGTAGATGAAACCAGGAGGTAGAAATTGGCGAGGCGGAATAGGGAAAAAAAATCCCAAAGAGAAGTGACTGGTCTCTACTTTGCTAAAACTGGAAAAAGAGCCTGTGTGAGGCCAGGGACACCCAAATTGTCCAAACCAAAAATGTCATTGGTTCCACCATGTCAAAAGGCTAGAGATGCCAGAAAGAGATGAGGGTCTTGTTTCCCCATATCTCTATTCTCCTAAAGGAATACCCCTTTCTAGGAAGCTATTTTGAGGACATGTTGAAACTCAGATGCACTTGGTAATGAGAACTAGAACCCCCTCCTCTCTCCCTTCCTTCACCCACTAGAGTCTCATTAGTTCCCCAGCATTGGGGCTCAGTGGTATCCTATTCCCAAGGACTTCTGCTGCTGAACAGAGTTTCTGCTTTTTCCTTATTGTAAACTCCCTATAATAAAATACGTTTTCTAAAAATCATGTTCTGTTGTCCATAAATTGTATTCCTTGAAGTTATAAGAATCCCAAAGGCACTGGCTTTAGGTGATTTTGGTGGCCATAAATTTCCAGGACCCTAGCTCCATGAGGCCAGCACAATAGGCAAGACAGGTTTCATGGCTTGCAAAGACAAGCTTCCATACCATTCTCTAGAGGAAGACAAACAACCTGAATCAATTCAAGCTGCCAACTATAAATCCCCATTTCCTGATAATTCCAGTCATAAGGAACACACTATGTAGGAAGCCATAGAGATGAAATAAGTTATATCAGACCACGAGACTCTCTGTAGCACAAACAAGCTCACTTCTATAGAGAAGTTATATGGACTATAATGAACGTAGAAGGAACCTCTGGTATAAAAAAGGTTTACTAGACCTTGTAGTCAATTAGTAAGTGTGTGTGTGTGTGTGTGCATGTGTATATGTGGGTAGAAGGTTACATGCATACACATTCTTGTGTTTAAATGCAGGTAGATATGTGACAGTTCAGAAGACAATATCTGGTGCCATTCTTACCTTCTACCTTGCTGGAGACAACTGTCTCTGGTTTCTCTGATGCATATGGTAGACTAGATAGCCTATAAGCTTCCAGATTTCTTCTATTTCATCTTCCTATTGCCCATAGGAGTCTAGAATGCTACTGGGTTTGTCTTTGACATGGGTTCTGAGGATTTGGGCTCAGATGGTCATGCACAAAATGTAATTTACCCACCAAGCCCCCAGAGCCTAATGGACAGTCTTACTTGGATCTTGATGTACAAACAACACATAAGAAAAAAGTGGCCCATAATTTGAAAACTGAATAGATACTTACTAATAGGTTGTGATAAGAATGTCATTGCTGTATTAAAGGTAAACAATTAAATACTTAAGGAGGAAGAGATGCCATGAGTGGGAATTGGGCCCCTGCAGGGCCAGCAGATGGACACAGACTGCTTATACATAGCTGATACTTTGCATCAGGTTTCTGCCTATTGTAGATTCTATTTCAAGAATACCATGGCAAGATACCATGGCATAGTATATGAAAATCCCAAAGCACGACTCATAATTTTCTATTCTATTTATGATACTTAAAATATACTTAAATATATGACATTATGGGCTGCCAAAGTGGTTGAGTCAGTACAGTGCCTGCCACACAACCATGAGGGCCTGAGTTCAAATCACTTCCATTCATGTAAAATGCTGAATGTAAAGTCACAATTTGTAACACTCATGCTGGCAAGGAGTGGGGGGAAGGGGGAGGACAGAGATAGGGCAATTACTGTAGTTTACTAGTCAGTCATCCTAGAAAAATCAGTGTGTCCCAAATACAATGAGTGGCCATGTCTCTAAAGTCAAAGTGAAAACCAAGAAAGAAAAATGGCTGAAGCTGGCCTCTAGTTGCTACATGCATTGTACACATATGCACAGGCATAAAAGTAGGTTTATGTGGTCATGCGTGTACACCTCCATATAAGCATATGCATAAGCATACGCATAAGGACAGAAATTTAAAATTAAACAAATAAAAAAGGTTATCTGAGGACAGTAAGTAATATCTTACGGAATAGTCAGTTAAAAATGAAATGACTGTCCTCATCTACATTTAACAGGTTCCTCTGAACATTCTCTCCAACCTAATCCCAGGAAGCCAAGTGCCACAGATTGTAAATAAACTGTAAATAAACTTTTTGTTACAATAGCAATAAAGGGCCATTAAGAAAAACTCTTTGTTCTCAAGAGAAAAATACTAGGCTTGGATAGAGGTCTAACTTTCAGTTGGGCCAAGTCAATTCCTTAGCCAAAGACCACCCCTAGCCAGGTAGACTCCCTGTGATTCCTGATAAAAAGACGGGTGGAAGAAAATAGTCTTTTAACAAGATACTATATTTTTCCTTCCCAGAATTCCCACTTCTTGTGAGATAGCTTACTGGACCAAAGCCTTAAAGCTTCATAAGTTTTTACCTTCTGTTTGTCTTCTTTCTGCCTCTTTTATAAGCATGCTTTCCATAACACTTGGTGTCTCACCAACACTGTGTGCTTCCTTTCTTACTCTTTCTTTAATTTGCCTTGCCTACTATATTGCCACTATCTGGGCATCCTCTCATATCCATTTCATGCAGTCTAAATTGAAGTGAATTTTCCCCTCTTTCTTATCCTATTCTCTTCATCCTTGCAGCTGCTGAGATTTACAGCCTGCCTACCCTGGGGATTTTTCTTTTAAACGATAATAAAATTGCCCTTGAGTTTCTGTTTGAATCCATTCTTAAATTATTGTATTAATGAGACTGAGAACCCCAAGAGGGAACCCTGAATTCCCATATATCATTCCAGTCATAAGTGTAAGAAATCGTTCTGCAACCATTTACAGGGAGCTTGATAAGGGAGTCTCAAAATGTACCCCATAGGGAAGCCCACAAGATAGTGGATGGACTATACATTTTAAAACATTTTTATTACTCATGGAACAAAAAAATAACTTAAAATTCATTACAGTGAAGGGATTGTATTCTAATATGGTTCAATGATTAGGAAAAATTCTTAATCATTCAGCTAGAATATTTTAAGAAACAAAATGAAAGAAAGCCACGGGGATCAGCCAGTTGAGTCATATATTTCAAAGATGGAGATAAAATGGTTTATCTAAGGTCACAGGGATGGTTGGGGTCAGGTGTATCACAAAGGGTCAGGTGCAGTTATCCACAATCATGTTCTGCATTCAACATTGCATATAAAAATGTTTCTGTGATCCTATTAAAACTGTATTATTTCTTAAGTGAGAAAGTATGCAGGAGTAGGTTATCACTTGGGGAGACAAATTGATAACGGTGGAAATCAGGGTTAGATATACCTGTATATTGGCATGTATACACACAGCTTTAGGTTTACAGCAATTGACCTTCACATACAGTTTCCATAAATCACTATGCTTTATTTGCTCTCCTAAAAACATGGCATGTGCCACCAACAGTACAGAAACCAGAAAGGCAACTATGCTATAGTCAATGAATCATTAAAAGCCACATTATCATCTAGAGTTCACAATTTATAGGAGATTTTGTTCCTCACAGTTACACAGTAGAGCTCTTAAGTATGTATAGTAACACATATCCACCACCGCAGTGTCATACTCAATAGCTTATCTGGCATAAAACTTCCTGGACATTTATCTACCCATTCCTCCCTCCAGGCCTTTCATAACTACTTATCATTTCACTGTTCCTATAGTATTTCTACTATATTCTACTATAGATACTATTTACTGTCTGTATCTTATTCTTTTCACAAAGTTATTACTACTTGATTAGGCTCATTATCTGTGCTCCAACAAGTCAAGCTTAGTCACCAGTTCTTGATAAGCTGACTAACATGAGATTTTTTGGGGGAAGTCTAGATTTTTGGTGTCCATCTTTTTAATAGTTTGATAGCCAAAGTGGGAGACAGAAGTGTCTCTTTAGAATGTCTTCATCTCTGCCAGGACAGTTACATCTTGTCTCAGCAATTTCATAATATACATCTGTTACAGAGTGGCCTGTTTTACTTTTTTTGATTTAGTAAAATATATTTAACTTTCCTTCACAAATATTTCAATAGTTCATCTTCTCTTAGGACTGAATGATGCTCCATCACAAAGATGTATGACAGCTTCTTTATCTAGTTGCCTCATGAAGTACATGCCAGTTTATGTCAAGTGTGGGACAATTATGAGATCTGTTGTTATAAATATGCACAAGTAGGTTGGTGTGTGAACACAAATTTCCCATTTACTTAGAAAAACACCAAGAAATAGAGTGCTGTATCATATGGCAAAAGAATGGCTCCTTTTGGCAGGCATTTCTAGCATCTCAAAGTGTTTATGTTATCAACTTTGAGGGTCACTGCCTGTGGCCCAATCCAGGTTTGGCTACCCATCCTTAAGAAGCCAATTAAAGGATCCAAATTAATAGTAAAAAGCAAAAAGAGGAGATTGATTAAATGTAGTAGGGAAAAGAAGTCCAGTTACTATTCTCCATGTCTGTCTTACAAATACTGAAGAAGGGTTACAATTTACAAACAGGGCTGGGGATATGCACATCTAAGCAATCCTGGTGTGATACTTACAGTCAATGAACTTTGATCTCAGCATATGAGGCGGCATCATATATTGTTAGAACTATAGGAAATCTCTTTCTAGGAGACAAGCTCCCACAATGGCTGGGACTTCTTCTTTCTTTTAGTATGAAAATCTGGGCGGAAATTCCCGTTTTGGATGTATCTGTTGCTTCAGTTATTTGATAATTAGATTCAAAGATACAAGTATTTGTTTAAAATATTTTCATATAAGCCAGGTCAATTACAGTTATACATGAGGTTTACCATCAAAAGTTATCACTTAAGGGACAACCACACACAATATCACTCTAGAAATGTCTTTGGACACAGCATGCAGAAGCAGCTATTGCCTATTTCACAAGTCTCCATGCTGTAGTATTTAACATAGGACTTTTTATATGACCATTGTATTCCCTATATCCACAATAGTGCCTAGACATAATCTGTTGTCATTACACAAAACTAAATGAATACATTAACCCAAGTAAACCATTCCCCCCACCTCTAGTATTATAGTAGAGAATTCTATTTATTTTAATAAGTGAAGTACAGACTGATGCTTAGATACCATGATGTGTGAAAAGTAAGTATTTGTAAATAATAAAATTACAGTCAAAGTCTTTGCCCTATAAAAATGTAAGGGAAAGAGGGCAGGGGAGGGGAAAGGGTGAAGGAAAATAGAATCTTTCCTTGTACTCTGGGACACATGCTCATGGCATGGAACAGGGGACAGAATCCTCTGCACCATTTAAATAGTTCTGTCTTTATTTGCTATGCACGTACAGTTGAATTTGCATAAATTAGATGCACATAAGCTGAGCCTCCACTATAATTGCAAAAACCATTGCACTGGAAATAAGCCTTCATTGAAATCACATTAGAAACCGAAAAGATTAAATTTGATTTAGAAACATATTTAGCCCTATCAAGAGGTAGATTACAGAAAGTTTATAAAACAACACAGACATACAAACCCAGCCAGATAAAGCCTGGCCAGGGAATGAAAGCAATGCATTACACCAGTGAGCAACACAATGATGGACTGGGAGTCACTTGAACATTCCAGATCTTGCTCATAGAATTAAGTAGCTGAGAAAACAGGCAGCACACCATATTCATCTGGCTTCAGGTACCTCAACTACAGAAAGGGCATTAAAATACCCTCCAGATAGATTTGCCCAAATCCTGGGAGCATATATACCACTCTGGATCCCCAATTCTCAATTTTCCTATAAGACCATAATAAAAGTTTTCTGTACCTCAGTATGGAGGATTGAGGAGGTATCTCAATCTTACTGCAGATTTTCTGACCAGAAGCCTTTGACGAGTCTCATGCTTCCTAGTCTTAATGCCAGCAAAGTTCCTATTTAATATTTATTAAGAATCCTCAGAATCCTGTGAATTACATAATTATATGCGCTGGTTATTATTTCCCTTTTGCTCCTCTTCACAGGCAAATATGGAGCAAAATTAGTCACTTATCATAAAGTTTTCCAAAAACATGTGCGTCTAAAGAAATGCTTGATAATTGTTCTTAGCCATCTGGCACCAAGTGATGCTCATGAACTCACATGAACCATTTGGAAAACTTCCAAAAATGTCTATCTTAATTTGACATCTCACTTACTGAAAGTTCCAAGCTGGAAAAATTCGTAAGAGGAGAAAATGTTTTACAAAAGGGAAAACAAATGATAAGATCCCTCAACTCATTTACATTCCATAGGAAAGTTTACAAAACCCATCGCCTGCAGCCAGCTTTAACTGACTAGCCTCAGATAACACTTCCCAACACATATGCACACACATACACACACATGGCCCATCACTGAGATATTAGTGACTGGTAGTTGCTTTTTGAAGTCCTTCTTAAAGTTTTTATTCTTTAATATTTTTCTCTTTCCTACTTGTAGAACTTGCAAGGGTCCTTCTTGAAATTATGGCCTCTCTCCTTTTAGTTATTTTTTAAATATATAAAGCTAAATATATAAATACAACCCAGTGTATCTAGAATCACTGGTATCTATATGAGTTCTTAACTGACCACTGGTATTAGATAAAAAAAAAATTAGTGGTTTTATCCTTGGAAAAGACAATTTTTTCCACTCTCAGCATTCATTACTTACCTGTACTTGTTTGTTTACAGGTGGGGTCCCATGAGATTCCCTCTTCAATGTTATTATGCCTATTGACAATGCCCTTCTCCAGTTTTATTTAGGCAGATTTCTATCTTGGTAATAGCCGACAGCTCTGTATCTGGACTTAAGGCCACTCAACAGGAGGCAAATCATGCCTGGTACTGAGAGCCTAGCCAACTACCCAGGGTAGTGAGATCATGGATATTAAAGTTCCTACTATCATCATCCATATATAAAACCACAGTAACACCTAACTACATTCTAAACATCTATCCTTTTACCTACAAGTAAATGTAGCTCTCATTTCTTATAAAACAAACAAACAAACAAACTTGTCTTTCTAAGAGAAAGAAAACATTAAAGAAAATCACAAACAGTCAAAACATGGACAACAAAGGCTTGTAAGTATGCCTGGTCCCAATAGATACATCTACAAACTCATTCCTGTACCTAAGGCTCAGGGGACCTCAGGGAAAATGGGGCAGAAATATTTTAAAAGCTGGGGGACAAGTAAAATTTCTATGAGATTATATCTCCTAGAAGATTTAGAGAAGCATTTTCCATGATTTATCAGCAATACGGCTGCCTAGTGAAGTCCTTTTAGATGGCTGAATCCCTGACAATTACAGAAAGATGATTCCCAAAACTGCCATGCATCTCTCTCCCAAATCCCAGTCTGGGCTATCAAAAGTAGGTTTCTAAAGACCTGAGTTATTATCATATCTTCTCAATGGTGATCCCAACATGCCTCCTACTCCACATTTTAAAAAGCTTATAAAAATAATGTTTCCACATCTATGTCCAAAATTGTGAAAGCCTCCCTGTCTTTAGATACAATACCATATTCTTAACCTGACTTAGATGAGCCTCTGTGACGCGGTCCCTGATGACACTACTTGGTCTCATTTTGAGTCACACTAAGTCAATACTAGCCATACTAGATCCCATTTTTTGTCACTGGGCACTTCCAGGATCTAAATGGAATTAATATTTAGAGCTCATTAGAAATTTAAAAACGGGATATTCCCTCTCATAAGAAATATAAAAACAGATTGGGGAGTGTGGTGGTTTAAGTTGGAACAACCCTTTGGGCTCATGTGTTTAAATACCTGATCCCCAGTTGGTGGAATTGTTTAGAGAAGATTAGGAAGTAGGGCATTTCTGGAAAGGCTGTGTCATTGGTGATGAGCTTTGAGGTTTCAGAAGCCCATGCCATTCCTAGTTAGTTCTCTCTCTGTCTATCTCATCCACGTGGACCTGAGTATAAGCTCCCAGCTAATGTGCCGATGCCATGCCCGACTGCCTGTTGCCACGCTCCCCACCATGACAGTAATGGACTTACCCTCTGAAATGGTAAATCCCCAATAGACTGTTTCTTTTATAAATTGCCTTAGTTGTGATGCTTTGTCAGCACAATATAAGAGTAGCTAAGATGGGGTGATTTCTGAATGATTCAACCCTTTTGTTTCTTCTCAGCCAAGAACAGGTTGCACACCTTTGACCAGCCACATTCTAGAGTTACAACTTTCTATTTTTCTTCTTAAATAGAATACATATATCCAATTTACAGAAGTATTTCCTAACTTTTTCTTCATTCAAATGCATTTTCTTTCTCAATCATACCTATCTGCCCACACCCACAACTCCCTATAGCTTATATAAGCTGGAAACTTGGATGTTAAATTTCCTTTTTAAGTAGAGTTGGAATCCGCTGAGCCAGTCTCCCAGAGTAGTCAGAAGAACATTACTTATCTTTCAATGATTTTATGACAAGCTCCAGCTTCTGAAAATTACTGGATATTACTCTAAAAATAAAACATTATAGATAATTACCCCCTAGAATGGAACAAATCATTATATTAATTTGAAAAGTTATCTTGGCTATGGGGGAGAGAGTACTTACTTGAAAAAAAATGCCAATGTACATGAAAAAGCTAATTTCTAAGAGGAAATATGAGAACAAAAAATTGGTTCTGGCTTTCTGAAATTCATTTTGCTGATGTTAATAACTGATCCAGTGCTATACAGTCTCACAATGCCTGCAGAGAGAGTTTCAGAAAGCATACTGTAAGGGGAAGAATGACTAGACATTATAAGCGAGTGAAAAGTACCATATTTATTTTAAGAAAATGCATTTGGGATTCTTTGAGAATTCAGTACAAAGAAGTTAAAGGAGAAAGATTGGTGCCATAATTTCTGGAGAATAAATATACCAAAATCATATAGAGGTAGGTGAAAAGAAATAGAAGTCAGTGACATTAATTACACCTAAGATTTATAAAAAAAATTTCAAGTCATTTGTTTCTACAACAAATAATCAAAAGTGTAATATATTTTTAACACATGAGAAATTCTAGCACATGTCCACTTTAGCAGGACTGTGATGGTAGGCATGGCAATGTGGAAAATTCCAGAGTCCACACTCAGAACATAGCACTATGCTGCACAGCTTGTCATAAATGAAGCCAAACTGAGGAGGAATACCTTCAATATTACAGTAAAGTAGAAGTGAAACCTATTTCCTGATAATTCAGGAGTTGAAATAAAATATCAGTCTTCTATGACTGCAGAAATCTAAGTACTTTCGGTCTCATTATTTGCCTTAGGTGAAGAAAGACCTCTGATCCCTAATTCAAGATAGTTTTAGAAGCCCATGAACTCTAACTAGACAAATATACATGACTTTCTTTGAAATACTTGCGATGTGGTGGTAACTCACATATTGGATAACAAATGTTTTGGGCAGGGGGAACCCTGTAGAATCACATATCAAAGGATTACACATACCTGGCATGAGAGTGGAGCAGCCTCCATGAGTCCAAGGTTCATAGAGTGTTCGCTAAATAAAATTCCAAGGTGAAAAGAACAGTATGTATCCAGGTAGAAGATACTATATATAGAAAGCCAAGGCAGGGGACTGCCGTCTGCTCAAAGAGCGTAAAGAAGCCATGCATGGAAGTCTGAGTTATGCATTTTTGAGGATGGCACATTCTAATGAAGCAGAATGAAATACTGGAATGAGGTCCTCCAGACATTTTAGGCTACAGTAAAGAGTTTCAACATCTTAAAATGATATTACTAGTGAGAAGACTAAGATATTATATGTAATGGCTTCCTCCCTCATTTCACCATTCCACTGTCCATTTGCACTACACAAAACAAAATAGAGGTATATCCTGGAGCTTAGTGAAAGAGGATAAAGCCACAAAATCAAGGAGTAAAATAAAAGAAGAAAAGACACGTTCATATGGAGTCTTAGTTCACAAGAAGGCAAGTTCTTCCAGGGCAGTTCAGAAATGTGAGATCAAAGAACCCATGATGCTCTTGGTTCCGACCACTATGAAGCATTTGTCCAACTCTGGGACTTCTGTGAGCTGGCCTTTAAACTGCTGTCACTTGATATTAGCACTGGATACAGTTCTACATGAGTATTTGGGAATGGTATGAGATAGATTTTCTCTTTTGTAGATTTTGTCTTGCCACCACTCCTATGTCTACACTCCTTTGGTTTCTGTTATTTTTGAGTAAATAACACAAAGGTGCCACTTTTGACATCTTATTCCCTATAGACTCTATGGATTACAAGTTGTAACAGGAACCTGAAGGAACACACCGATGTTTATTAGCTGGACCCATGTGTTGGCTTAATGCAATAAGGAGCTAAATAGTAAACTTGACAAACCCTCTTAAGTTTACATTTGTCTTTCTGAATATTTGCCTTCACACAGTTTATAAAA
This sequence comes from Grammomys surdaster, assembly GCF_004785775.1. Lineage (NCBI taxonomy): Eukaryota > Metazoa > Chordata > Mammalia > Rodentia > Muridae > Grammomys > Grammomys surdaster. Next base: position 41,299 of record NW_021628187.1, read on the forward strand.
CAAGAATAATGTTTGCTTAGGAAATGCAATAAGGTTTGGTAGAAATTTCATATGAGGATCTTAACTGTCTTAGATAGTATCAGTGCTCAGAGCATCCTAAAAAATGAAATTAAATAAGACCTCCTATATGCTTGTTTCAAATAAAATTAAATACATGTCATGGCCATGGATGTAGCTCCGTGGTAGAATACCTGCCATAGTTCTATCTCAAGAGATGACAAAAAATTCAAATTAATATCTATTCTACATAGTATTTTTAAAATATCCATTAAATTTCTTTACTATGTGAAACATATATTTATTTAATGACTATAATCTATATCAGATATCATCTTATAAAAATTCAACCTTTTATGATATCAACCTTTTTCAGAAATTTATGGTTAGGAGAAAAAACATACCATTCTCAGCGATATAAAATACATATCCTCAAACAGAGGCAAGGATGAAAGTAGTAGGAACATAAAGACATGAAATATCCAGTTGTTTTGAAGGGCACATGGAAAGATAGATTCACATATGACATTTGAATCCACTAAGAAGAAAGCAGAAATGATATAAATTTAAGTAAATAGGACCAAATATGGATTACTAATATGATATCATTTAAAGTAGAATGATAAGATTGTATTTATATGTTATGACTGTACTGTAGTAGAATCATAAAGGCAGCTCATTCATGATGAGTCTTATTATATAGAAGATTATTTTTAAACCAAACCATCGATAGCTGCTAGGGAAGTGAATGTGTCCTTTATAATTTTTGTTAAATGTGTTCTCATTGTTATATATGTTCCCCTAGGAAGGAGGCCGTACTTTTGAACAAAACCACATCTAGAACCACTGATAATTAAAATCATTCCAAAACTGGGCCAAAAGAAAAGTAGAAGGAGGGTTTATTACATCTGGACAAACTTTTAATTAGATTCTGGCCTGTTGAGAAAGACTCCTTAAAATGGAGAGCTAACACCAGAGGAATAAAATACGTTCTGTCATCAAAAAGTGCAAGCAATAGAGTACACATTTCCTAATAATTGCTAACAATTCTTTCCACGGTAAAGAAGATAAGTCTTGGACCCTTAAGATATTAGATATACTAAAATGCCAAATCACTAGTGAGTCAGAAAATTAAAAATAAATGTCACTCTTGCATTTTCATATACTTAACATCACTAAAAAGGGGATTAATGTATGGGCAGTTCAGTGCACAAGAAAGAAAAGCAGTTGCTTTCATCTCCCTCAGAGATTCAGATAATACACACACCCATTCTAATCTGCGTCAACATCCTACTTTTATTAATGAGCCTCAGAGTGGTGAGCAGTTAAATACAGATCATTAGCCACTGAATGTTTAATTACATATCAGTATTGCTTGAAGATTAAAAGTATGTCTGTCGTTCAATTATCCCCACATAGACTGCCCCATTTTCTGCCCATTCAGCTAGGGACAATGTATTTGCAAAATAGATGACTCTAGTCTAAGATTTGTTGGACAGTATCCTGGAGAGCTGATTTCAAAAGAAAGATAAAATACACCTGTTCACACATTTCCTATCTCGGAAGAACACAAACTCTTGTTTCATGCCTCTCTATATGCTAGTGAATAGCGTAGCCCAGCAGACCCCTCTCGGTATCTTCTTTCCATTTAGACTTTAACAAAATGATGTCAGTCTTTACGTAGCTGGCCTTGTAAATCCAAGACATCCAATAGAGCTAAATGTTCCACGTAAATCTCCTCAACCCTGGTTTCTACATTTAAGTATATAATCTGCAAAGTTTTGGATCAACGTATACAGCTACTAATAGTGTCTCCTATTTTGTCAGGAGAGTTCATTTCTCAGGAGAGAGGCAAACAGGATCACATTTAAGTCATAAGTTGAAGATTAAAGGATCAGAAAACTGATTTAAACCATGTAAGTGGTGTTTGGGATAATTTACTGACTACATACACCAGAAACATTTTCCTTCAGATTTTTGCAATCAGCCTATGAAGACAAAAAAAAAAAAAAACCCAAACCAAAACAAAAACAAATTTCCATCTCTCTCATCTGTGTCATTGTGAGCTGAGCTCATTTGGTGCAGGATACCTACAGTTTAATTGCTTGATTTAGACTTGGCCGGTAGAATGCATACTGAAACATTACTCTTTTAATTATGTTAATTTATATCTCAAAAGCTAAATCTACAAAGGCAATAACATTAATTATTTACTTGTCCATTAAAGTTGAATATATATTACCACGCTAATTGGCTCTATAAGTCTGCCAAAAAATTAAAAACAAGTGGCTCACTGATGTACATGGGGAGGGTGTACAGCCTCATTTTCTTGTTTTTATCTGTATCACAAGAAGACATGGGTCAAGCTCTCTCCTTGTCTATTTAATCGTCCACATATCTTCTTAACATAGATCTAGCTTAATGTACATTCTGGGTTCCAACATAGTATTTCATGGAGTTTTTATAGTGATCAAGAAAAAGAAAGCTAGAGATAAAGACACTTCCCACTTACCCTGGTGGGAATAGCAGATATATGAATTACAGAAAAGCAGCCCCAGGACTAGGTGTGGTAGTGGTGCCTTTAATCCCAGCACTCAGTACGCAGAGTCAAGAATATTTCTGCAAGTTTGGGGAAAATCTCGGTCTATACAGCTAGGAAAAGCTATATAGTAAGACCAGGCTACATAATGAGACCGTGTCTCAAAAAATAAACAATACAATATAATAAATAATAAATAAAATCAGACAAGAAGGAAAACCAGTAACCTCTGTTCGAGGCCTCTGCTAAGACATTCTTAGCTTTTGAGTTGGGGTAGACACAGGGCCAGTTCACAAATTCCAAAGGATTAATTTATTAGTCAGTTGGATATTAGGTCAAATACAAAGGTAGACAATGGACTGCTATAACAGGGATTAAAAATGATCCTAGGTAATTTGGCTCTGGGCTTGACATTCTAACCTCTCACATCACAGAAGATCCTTCTACTCAGGCAATCATCTTGTGCATGTATAGCTTCTTCCCAGAGACTTTCACTCACAGCAGGTTTTAAAACAATTACATTTGGTGGTGCATGTTCTGGGAATTGAAAACTAGCCATTTCTACTACACTGTTTGAATACGGCCTGTTCGCAAAAGATGGGTCCCTCCTGAGGATTCTCCAGAAAATCTTGCTTAAATACCAACATCAAATTAGTTTTATTCCTAGCCCAAGTTAGAAAACGGCATGACATATAACCACAGAATACAGCCAAAACCACAGAAATTATTATGAGCGTGGAACCCCCAGTGTACATCTATGTACTTATACCTCATGATAAATATGTACCCCAGAATACCAGAAAGGAACTTCAGTTAATACATGAAGGTGTTCTCTGAAATGATTTAATGCTGGTCAGCTATCTCTTACTTGTTACTGAACAAATGAGCTCAGATATTAAAGCCTATAATGTCCATATGACTATGCTCTTGGGCTTATTGTGAAGAACAAATGTAATGGGAGTAAGAAGGGACTATGAAAATCCTTAACCACTAATTAAATGTCAGATAATGCAACAGGAATTATTCTCTTTGGTACTTGAACAATCTCAATGGATTTATGCTGATTTATTATGGAAACAAGAATTTAGCTATATTTGCATGTAATTTTAAAGGTTACAAAGTTTTTTTGCACTGTATGTAATTTTAGTCATTACTTGGTCCAAAGGAAAAAAATAACATGCAACCTTCACAGAGCCAATTAGCAAGAAGTCTTTAATTAATACTCAATAAAATGTTCTGAAAGCAGAATGCCTTCCAAAGGTCTTGGGTCACTGTATGCATTAATAATTCAAAAAGGTTTATTTTTATACACAGAAAAAGACAAAATATTAAACATGTATTTATGGATGCACACTTCAAATAATACAGCTAAATTGCTAATGGTTATAGAGCAATTAGTACGATATTAATATGTAATGAAAGGCAGATTTGTGCATTTTCTAAAATTTAAATTATAATTCAAATGGCTACAAATCTACTGGGAAATAAGATACTATTCCACTGTAGGAGATACCCAGAAATGTTACCAAATGTGAAGATAATTTGGAGATTTTCTTCAGTAGCTCTAAGTTTAGTACTGTAATAAATTATCTTTTCAGATTCCCTCAGAACATTTTATGTATCAATCACTGTAATAAGGTTGTGCTGGGACCTGGGGGCTGAAGCTGAGACGTTAGGTTCATATTACATTCTGACCCTCTTATATTTAACACTTAAGTAACATTGAGCTGTCTGGCTGTGGCACAGTACAATGAAAATGTCATGTTTTTCTATACCTTAGCATTATTAAATGGCAGGAACTGATCCAGAAGACATAGAGGGCTACTGCTTACTAGCTTACTGGCTTACTCCCCAGAGATGGCTCATATTGTTTTCTTATAGAACTGAGGACCATCAGCCTAGGGGTAGACCCACCCACAATGGACTAGCCTCCCATATCAACCATTAATAAAGAAAATTTCCTATAGGCTTGCCTGCAGCCTAATTTTATGAAGACATTTTCTCTTCTGCACTTTAGTTTCTGTCAAGTTGACTTAAACATAGCCAGCACAGGTGGAGCGTTAACATTGCAATTGGGTCAGTGGAAACTTCTAGACAAGGGTTTGAACTAGAAGTCGGGCTCACCTTAAGCCATGCTAAAGAGATAGGTAGAACAAATAGACTTTTCATGAGATATTCTACATGTCTTTCCAAGAATCTCCATCCCTAACCCAGTAGCTCACCGAAACACAGTTGTGTAGCTTTGTAACTCTGCCTATGCTTCTGAATTACACAGAAAAAAAATATATAGCTTTTCATTTTCTTCTTTCTATCCATTACATAAGCATGCTTTTGTTAATGTGCTTTCCCAATAGTTTGTATGTTTTCATTCACTTTCTAATGCTTGCCTCTCTACCATGCAGCTGCAAGCCCACCATGTGTCTGACCTCCGCGCCAGCTTAAATGGCCTAACTATTTTTTCTTTTCTTCTCCATTCTTCTCTGGGCAGCTGCTAAGATGTACATCCTTTCTGCCCTAGTTTTTTTTTTTTTTTTTGATATTTTTTTTCTGAATTCTAATAAAATTGTCCTTTTGAGCATCCTTTTGAAATATTTCTTAAATATTTTATTACAATAACTAAGAACCTCAAGAGGAGACCCTATTTTTCCCTGCATCATCCAGGATGAAGAGACAGCAAAATTCTTTAAGGATAATTACTTCACAAATATTTTCTAACGAGAGACTAGGACCATTGAACTTTTGACTAGTGATAGGCTCAAAGTACAATGAAGAAACAAACTCCAGCAGGTTGAAGATGCTCATTGCATTTTACTACATTTTATTCAAGTGACAACTCGCCCAGGGGTTGAAGAACAAAGAAGGAGATACAGTGATATAGTGGAAAAAATCTCCTTTTTCAGGGGGGATACATACACACACACACACACACACACACACACACACACACACATATATGTGGATGAACCATAATTTGTGGATGAAGTTTATATATATATATGTATGTATATGTATATGTATATATATATGTGGATGAAGTTTATATAAATATGTATGTATATGTGGTATATATATATATATATATATATATA
>NW_021628188.1:0-46946 GCF_004785775.1 Grammomys surdaster
TTTTCACAGTGTGTAGACCCATAAGCCAAACTTGAGCAGTCTGATAAGTTCTGTAAAAAGCCAAGTATGTATAAAGATATGCCTATCAGTAGCCTTCAAGAAATCCTGACTCAACTGAACAATGGACCTGCTAAAACAGTAACAGCAGATATACATTTTTGGGAGGTTATTGGTTACTTTGACATCATATACTCCTTGAAGAATATTCTTTTGGGGATTCACATTATTTTAAGCCCTGAACATAAAGTTAAATGATAATAACATTTTCATACCACCGTATTTCAAAATTTGGATATAAATCAAGAACTGAAAATTTTAGTGTCACAATATTTCAAAATGACAAAATCCAGATACTAAAAAAATGGGATTAATCGGTATGTCTTATCAAATATGACAAATTAAACAGTCAGAGAAAGCCATTAAGAGATTTAACTGCTAGAATAATTATAGTTAATTTAATAGACTCTTAATAAAAACATTTCCATTTTTAAAATCTACCGTATTGTAGCATGAATTATCAATGATTTTACTATCTTAGTTGAGGTAAGCAACAGGAAGAACATATCCCCACCAATGAAGACAGGCAAACTGAATAATGATTATTGCTTTGTATGCTACAGATTTGATTTATAGATCTAACTATGTGTTAAATAGAAAAGTCTGTGATTCCCTTGGCTTAAGTCTACATTGTAATCTTTGTGAAATGCATGAGGAGTTGGAAATACATCACAATAACATAGGGTGAGGATGATAAGCTACTGGTATAGGGGTCAGTTTAGATGGACTGCCATTTACTAGCTCTAAAGAAAACTGGGAACAGCTTAGGAGTCACCACTCTTCTGTGTATTTTCAACTGCATTTCCTAGGGCAAGCTTTATAACCTGAAGCATATTTTTCTTATTTGGAGAAATAGCAAACAGGGCATTTTATAGGGTTTGCATATATTATTTTATATATGAAAATACCTGGGTGTATATATTATTTGAGTATGTGTGTATGTATGTATGTATGTATGTATGTATGTATGCGTGCATGTGTGTATGTAAAAGCAGCCTAATGCTAACACCTACTTAAGAGTTAATAAATTGTACCCACTGGTCTAGTCACCATTACTATGATGACCCAAGTTGTTTCTCTAGAGAAAAAGGAGACATCAGTGGTTGAGGTTAAACATTTTGTGCCAAACCTGTACATTGAACAACTTTGATATATCTCATTCATCTTGTTGTACAGTGAAATCCTGAAACTTTTGCTTATGTAAGCATATATATCCTTATATGTAGCAAATCTTTGGTCATACATTAGGTAAAACTTGTCAAGCATTTAGACTCCTTGGCAAGAATTCCCTCTTCTATACAATGAGTAATGATTTCTACTTTGTGGATTTGTCTCTAAAGGTGAACATAATTGTTTCTGTATTAGAACCAAGTACTACTGCCCAGTATGAAAATCAAGAGTTCTAATAAGAATATTTGTGCTCTCCAGGTGTGGTGCATGCACCAATATTGCCATTACTAATAATGTTAAAAGCGTGAGGAGTCCGTGCTTGTATCCAGCTTGGGCTACATAGTAGAGAGAGATAGGATGGCAAAAACAAAAGAATCCAATAAAAAACAGAAACAAAAACAAACAAAAAAAAGCAACAAAAAAGGAATATATGTACTATAGCTTAGTTGTAACTAACCTGACTGTGAAATTGAAATTAGGATTTATCAGTATTCAAATCTACATCCAGTCAAACTGGAAATAAAGATGAACCATCTAATTTTTTGTTATGTGTACATACTGAAAATATAGGACAGGGGCAACGTATTTCCAAACACGGATTTTAGACCATATCTCTAAAATCCAGATATATCTTAATAAGAACTTATGATTTGTTGAAAACATAGTATCAGTTAACTGTTGGGAGGCAGCAAGGTTGGATAATCAGGCATGAAGATGTAAGTAAACTCAGCTAGCTTCAGGCATACAAAATCTCAAATTACTTAACTTCAGCCTGATGGGTTTTCATGTGAAAACATTGAACAGTCTTTGTTTTCTTTAGTTCTTATGATACATAGAACAATAGGCACAATATTTGTTCTGTAATCAAACCCAAGGATAGATTATTAATATTGTTATCATTATCCGACTAAAATGTATACATTATGTATACATAATTCGACTGAACCTAATTTATTCTTGATTAATCACTGTTTTCCACAGATGTGAAAAAGAGCAGCATACACATCTGTCATACTTTGTTCTTGGTTATTTAGGTGGGAGACAGCTGCTATTTGGATAATTTTGAACATACTGCATAGCTGATTCCATAAATCTGGCCTGGACAGCCAGATACAGAAATACACTTTTCGTTTTTCTGTGCAGCATGGTATGGAGGACTACTTTTCTGGAGTCTCCCAAATCTAATGGCTACTGTTTCTGAATAAATGGCTATAAAGCTACCAAAGGACATTAATGAAAGAATAGTCAAGTACTTTGATGTATGCTTTGATGTATTTTGAATGAAAATTTCAAGTAAGACAAAACAAACTCAAGGTCACCTACCAATCTGCCCTCCATCTCCGTGATACAGAAATCACAGGAAGCATAAGGAAATAAAACATTCAATCCTTTAAGAGAGGGATTTTAGGAGAGTTCCAATTGCTAAAGAATGCAAGTAATGTTTACTTATTTTCCTGAAGACTTGATTTCTAATTACTTTCCGCCTTAGAGATAGCTGAAGAAAATGTAAATGCAGTTTAAAAAGAGCAATATAAAACCAAGGTCCACATTAAAAAAAAATCACAACCAGAACACTCACACACACTCAAAATAAGGAATAGAACTTTATCTTTTGCTAGAAATTAATACTTTAATCAGTGTACAACCACAGTGTCCATATGTTATTTGTATATGACTTTGTGATGGGCTTGAGCCATTCTATTTCATAAAGAGAGTGGAAAAGACTTTCCAAGCATTGCTAACAAGCTCGAGTTTCAAATATTTCAACAAGACCCTTGAACAACTAACCTTGTTGTAGTGAAATGGCATGGGCTTTGTGCCAAATTACATTTAATATCTCTGGAAAATGGACACTGTTGCATTTTCCTTCTCATTTCTATAATAAAAACCCACCAAGATCACTTGCTAACCTTTAGCAAGTTCCCAGCTTGAGGGTTGCAATCTCTTTGGGGGTAGGATGACCCTTTTACAAGGGTCGCCTAAGACTTAGAAAACAGAGATATTTATATTATGATCCATAACAGTAGCAAAATCACAGTTTTGAAGTAGCAACACAGTAATTTTAAGGTCAGAAGTCTCCACAAGAAGAATTGTAGGAAAGACTGGCAGCATCAGGAAGGTTGAGAGTCACCACGTTAAGGAGTTCATTCAGGAAGGTAGGAAGACATATTGTGATGGAGTTTCAGTGTTAAAAAGAAGAGGAGAAGCTGATCCATTGGCTCTCCAACTTTGCCAAAGATATCTACAGACTGAGCAAATGTGCTTTTAAACAAATCATATAACTATAAGCTGTTTTCCAAAGGAGTTCTACCCAATGGAAATGTAATATAATACAATCACATATTAATATTCTAGAAGTCACATTAAAATATAAAATCAAAGGGTACATTTTCAAAGTATGTTAACATAAGATACCAAATCATTGCTAGCTCAAAATATGAATATTTAAAACAAGAGATCGTATATAAATTATATGTCAAAATTAGTGGCAATACTTTGTTACTTTTGCTATCCTAAAAATTTTAAGGTAACCGTAAGCTTATGTTTCATCTTAATTTGGCATGGTCACAAATGTTGCAAGTGTATGTCCAAGAGCCACATGTGGTCAGTGGCTATTTACCAGATTTAAATAGCCAATGTAAAAGATTGTGAGCCCTGAGATAGAATGTGTTATGGGCAATTCACATGTTTTCTCTTTCTCTTTTCCTTTTAGCCCACAATGTCCTCAATGAACAGCACTTGAAAATTTCAGAGCTTTAGCCCTTCTTTCATGGTCTACATTTTCCATTGATAAAGACAAGGTCAGTATCATAAAGGAGTTTAATTAAAGAAACATGTTAAACTGTGATTTCAAATAAACACTCTTTATTTTGTTCTGTTTTGTTTTTCACACAATTACTCAGCATTATAAAGGATATAAATTAATAACCTCAGTTCCATTTGGGGTATTGCTCTTTCAATTTCTCCCCTATTCAGTTGCCATTGATAAATTAATTCGATTTACACCAATAAAGTCAAGAGAAGCATTTCCTTTGCTCTCGGGCCATGAACAGCAGATTGTTCTCCCATTCTCCTTCACTTCTGCTCATGAATCTTAGTGCCCATGAAGGATTAAGGAAATAAGTAAGTCTAGAACTTTCTTTGGCAGACCAAAAGAAAATGTAGTAAGGACAGAAATAAGCAGACAGGATTTGAGTTTTGTTGAATATTGCCAAGAAGAGAGCAGAATCCCTATTTTATAAGAATGTGACTGGGAGCCACACTGGTCCTTTTACCCATGCCATTATTTTTTCTCTAACTTAAGTAAGAGCACTTGAAGTACAATATTTGTCATCCTCTAGGCTAAGTAAAATTGGACTATAAATATGACTTTTGAGCATGTGCATTTTCTTTTACACATACACACACAACCCAACCCAAAACTCATGCCTTCCACGAAAACTAGTAAATAATTAATCTCCTATCTTTAAGTACATAAAAGAAGTTAATTAGAACAGCAGCAAGCTTGTGGCATTGCACAATCTCCCCCTCAAAAACCTAGGCTTTATGTCTTAAACAAAATATCAGTTGAAAGGTCACCACAAAGAAGCCATAGCGTTACCCCCATGAAATCCTATGTCCTGATAACACTGCAATTTCTTAAAACTGTCAATTCAACAACAAGGAATGAATATTCATGAAGCTCTATTACATTATGTATGGGAGGAATGAATGTTTTACCAAGTGTTGGTGACAGGCCAGAGTGACTCAGACTGTTTATCTGAGTCTACTATGAAAGACTATAAATGAACTCTCTCCTCGCTTCCATTATAAGCAGCTTTGAACGAAGATCTTTATGTTGGCTAGATTAGATGGGAGCTTTCACGTGCAGGATAGATTGTTTCAAAAAAGAATACAGATCTCAGGTATTGACATTTAACTTCTTTTGATTGGACAGATATTTTGTTGTTTGCTGCTGATTAAACAAGGTCCTATTATGTAGCCCTGGCTGGTCTGGAACTCACCATGTAGTCCAAGCTGGCTTCAAACACAGGGATCTACTGGCTTCCAACTCCCAGGTGCTAGGTAGGATTAAAAATGCTTATCATCTAGCTTGGGCAGACATTGTAAAACTCACTAGCATAGACAGATCCTCCAATCTGTCTTGAAACCAAGGCAAGCCAAAATGTATCTTTGTTCCTACTAGGTATTTTGCATTTTCTAGCCTCTTCAAGGTAGGGCCTTTCTAGTAACAGAAATCAAAGATAGAGGATCATGGACTTGAATCAATATAAGTATCACTATTGCCTTGTTTTCCTGGCCACACATTTGAAAGAAGTAGAAGGATACTTTCTCCTGGAGACCTTCCTTTTTATTTTATTCAAAAGTAGGTTTGGCATTAAGACAAAAGGCTTGTGAAAGATTTAAGGTAGCAGCTTCAGTGAGTCATTCAGGCCAGCAGTTCTTCTGTAAGAATTCTCTTTCTTTACCATCTGACTGTAGCTGCTTTCAAAGATGAAAGGCTTTCTTTCAGCTATTTATCAGACAACTTGCAAATTGCCACATCAACAAATTTTGTAGGAGATTTCAGATTTTTCCCTTCCAGCTATTCATTTGCTGATGTGTCTCCTCTCCCCTTCTTATCTCTAATTTTCTGTCTGTGCATTAAAGGCAGCCAATACCATCTGAAAGTTAAACTATTCATTCTATAAACATCGTGAGGAGTGGTAGGTAGAAGACTTATGTACAGACAGCTTGCTTTTTAGTTGTTCTCAGAAGCAACAAAGATATTATGAACACTATTTGTTTAATGTGTTTATTGTTGTTATTGATGATTGCCATGGAAACAGAGGTGAGAGCAAAACAGAAGGCGAGAGCATCAAGGATCAAAAAATCTTCATGAAACATTTAAGTTCTTTTAGATGCAAAGTGTGTCCCAAACTGGCAACCAAGAGAATAAAATTCATCCTTACTACATTAAGCCTGGACATTGCTCAATAAACTCATGCAGGGATTATTGGACTGTGTGAAAGTCAGTCTTTCACGCTGTATTTACGAGTTCAGTAGAGCTCAGACTTGGAGAAGTTACTTGTAAACCTGAAAGCAGAAACTGCAGAATCTGTAATTCCAAAGTTGCAGTTTTATTACCCTGTAGGACTGGTGTATATGTGTGTGTGTGTGTGTGTGTGTGTGTGTGTGTGTGTGTGTGTGTGTGTGATTCAAATTTACTAAAAATCCTTTGTTGACTGTCTGTTCCTTTAAACATTCTTCTATCCAAGTATGGGTCTTCCTACATTTCTCATTAAACAATGAGTTGCATCAACACTTTTCATCTGTTTATATGATATTCTTGGTTGTAGTTTGATTATTAACCCATGTAATATTACAACAATGAGTTTAGCAAGAAATCAGGGTGGAGTTCTTTTACATATTTTCCCGAAGAGAATATATTTATTTATTTAGCAAAAATGAAACAGTAAGTTCCAAACAGATTGGTCTAGCTTCCTGCCTGACTTTCTTCAATCATTAAGCACATTTAACTGATTCTGTAGCTTTAACACTAGTGATTAACACAGTAATTCTTCTGTGCTTGCTGAAGAAATCTCATAGTTCATGTTCTTAAATAGTATACGTTATCGGTGACAATTAAATGGAAGATCTTAGCTTACTTGCATAATTTGGTTCATCTCTAAACTTTATTTTGTTCTTCTACAATTACATGTATCACCTTAAGAGTGTGTGTGTGTGTGTGTGTGTGAATTTTTTGTTCTACATCAATAACCTGATTAAAAAATGATCACATGTCCCTTTTTTAAAATTATCTGAGCCTCTGACTCCCTTTGTCTTTCCTCTCCTTCTCCACATTCTGCAGTCATGTGCTGTTACCTTTTCTTCACTGTCAATGTTTATGACATTTGGTTAACTTCATGTGTGAGCTTTATAGGTTGATTCTAAAGGAAGAAAAGAGAGTTTATTATGATGATATAAATTGTTGTTGGAGAGCCAGATAATATAATAGGATGAAAATTATTATTATTATCATTTCTACAACCTCAGAACATCAAAGTCATGAGTCAAATGGATTTATTTTTTTAAATAAGACACATATTTGCTCAAAATCAGGGTACATTTTGTTTGACTTTTTATTTGGATCATGATTTTCTTATACAGATCTTGCTGTGATTTTAGGGGCTAAATTTTTCAGACATATTTTATAGTTGTCTATATATTAGAGATGATACACAGGTATACTAGCCCACTGTGTACATTTTTGCTCAGTCTTAGTACCCAGACTGAGAGACCTTTTTCAGTTTTTGCTGGAACATAAGACTTTTAGATTTTGGGAATTTGTTTTAGCCACATGGTTTCAAGACCTCTTGCTTAGTTGTGACCGGTCTACAGAAACAAAGGTGATCCAAAGAGGCACTTGTATCTCTCAATTGTGTCTGACTATTGAAACAACAGACTCTAAAGAAGTAGAAATTCCCTCTGGAACTTCCTGCTGCATGAAGGAAAAGGCATTAACTAAAAGAGGAACTTGTTTCCCAGAAGGAGATTTCACAGTGTTAGCAACTTGCCAGACCACTTTTATACGGTGAGACTGAAGTCTAGACAGTTATTGGTTTATAGTGGACAGGATCGCATCTTGACTAGGACTGCTTACATATGCAAATCATTGGCCTCCTACTTAAACTTCAGTCTTACTGCAGGACTTGGAGGGTGGACATGGAGACATTAATTGGATCTCTTGGTCTGTCTTTCTAACATTGAATGAAATCTGTTTCTTCTTTCTCCTTTTAATTTGATTCCTTTAAGTGACTTATTAAGATGAGTGATTGGTCCTGGCTTGGGACACTGGTTGTGACCCCTTCCAGAAGTTCTATAACATTATCTGAAACATCTTCTCAAATATTTAAGAAAGGTTCTTGATGGGGAGAATGATTTTGCAGTTTCTTTAAGAGTTGTTTGCTGACCTACCTTTGTAATGTACAGAAATATGTTCAGAATGAACTGTGGGGAGGCTAAATATCTTGATGCAACAACATGTCTTTGTGTTGTCTTTACTTGGAATATGACTTAAAATCAACTTTTTTAAAAAAGATTTATTTATTTATTTATTTATTTATTTATTTATTTAATGTATGTGAGTACATTGTGGCTGTCTTCAGACACCCAGCAGAGGGCATCAGATCCCATTACAGATGGTTGTGAGTCATGTGGTTGCTGGGAATTGAACTCAAGACCTCTGGAAGAGCAGTCAGTGCTCTTAACCACCAAGCCATCTCCCTAGTCCCTAAAATCAACTTCTTAAATCCAGGCTTTCCCTCAGAAATGTTGAAACCTTGCTTTCTTATCCTTCCTGTTGTGTTGCTGATGAAAACTTTCATACCAGTTAAAAAAATACTCTACATATAAATATTATGTGACCACTACAAAGATAGATAATCTGGGGGCTGCAGAGATGTCTCAGTGGTTAGGAGCACTTGCTGCTCTTTTATAGGACCTAGGTTTTATTCCCACACCTACATGGCTTGGCAGCTCATAATAATCTGCATCTTCAATGCAGAGTTATCAAATATATAGAGAGTTGATACCATTTTTTTGTATGTGGTATATTTTCTCCCCATCTGAGAAAGCCTTTCAATGCCTTTCCCTTGGAATTTTGAAACTAAACAGGGTACAGAAGGGACATCTATTTTTAATTTATATGATGTAGCTCTGGATGTATAAACTCCATATTAAGCTAAAGTTTCCTTAAGAACCCTACTCCTTGTCTCAGTCTGTCTAGGACTCTCAAAGGTCCTGAGAGGAAGACAAAAGTTCTATTGCATGAGTCTTCTAACCTGCCTTTTGTATTCTTACTAAATATTTTATTTTCCTTTTCCTGTATCCCAGGAAATTTATATGCAATTTGTAGGCCTTCCATTACAGAAACATTTCATAAATAATAGATTCTATTATTCTCTAACACATTACTCTATAATGCTGTGTCTTAATGTTTTGGAATAAATTGTCTTTTTACTATCATCAAGGTCTGTGATAAGATGGACACTATTGAATCCATCATAGTAGCTATTTTTAAAAAAATATTTTTTATTTTATGTGTTTCAGTGTTTTACTTGTAGGTATGTCTATATACCACTTACATGTCTGGTGCTTGTGAAGACCAGAGAGAGTATCTGATTACCCTGGCATTGAAGTTGCAGATTGTTATGAGCTGCCAAGCCATGTAGGTGTGGGAATAAAACCTGGGTCCATTAAAAGAGCAGCAAGTGCTCCTAACCGCTGAAACATCTCTGCAGCCCCCAGATTATCTATCATTGTAGTGATCACATAATATTTATATGTAGGGTTTGTATGCATTATTTTATTATCTTATTCCCACCACCAGTAGATAATTTGTAACAGAGTAAATCACCATGCCAGCACTTTGGTTTCTGGTGAAGGCTGCTCTTTCTGCTTCCCAGAGGGTCCCTCATTGCTGCATCCTATGGTGTAAACACATCCTTTGTCCTCTGAATGAAAGAACAGATCATAGGTGTGGTCCTTTCAAACTCTGAATCTTCTAATAAGTGCATCAATTGTATTGAGGACTGTTTGGCCCTGTGGAAATAATTATTGTCCAAAGTACACATTCTTTACTTAGCTATACTAAGAAGTGTTCCAACAAGAAATATGAGGAACATTATTATATTAGTTACATTTATTTTTCTGGGATAAAACAACACAACCAAAAGTAACTTACAGAGGGAAAAGTGAATTTTGGTTTAGACTAATAACAGGGGAGATATGACAGCAGTATGCTTCATCAGGAAGCTGAGAGATTATATCCAACTGAAAAAAAAAACAAAAAGCAAAACAAAACAACAACAACAAAAGCAAAAATACAAAAAACAAGCAAAGGATGTACTAGAAGTAGACCAAGACTATAAACCCTCAAAGCCTGACCCCATGATTTACTTCCTCCTACAAGGCTTTACATCCTCTTCCTCCACCTCCCCAAATAGCACCAGCAATTAGAAACTGAGTGTTTAAATGTATGAGCCAATGGGGGAACCGCTGAAAATATCATTCTAACTGTGGGATTTCTGATACTGGTTTTCTTCCCATGGCTAACTGTCTTTTCCTTTCTCTTTTCAACAATGGAGAAGTGAAATTTCTAACATGCTAAGACATAAGAACATAAAGTTTTTCCTTAAAAACTCACAAAAAAACAGAATAACTTCTTAAAAGACTAGAGAATTGCAGATTTAAAGGCATTTAAAATATCAGAGTCCAGAGGGTCAAGCCTTTCCTAGGTAACCAAAGGACAGAGGTCACTCTTATACTTGGGTCAGTACCTGCAAGTAGATATCTGGAGATGAGAGGTACAAGCCTACCAGGGAGGTGTCTGGCATTCATTTGTGAGAAAGAGCTAACTGATCAGCATGATTATAATGAATCTTCTTCAACAGAAGAGTTGTAAGTCAGGTTTGAAGTCTTTCTGAGATTATGTATTGTGGAGCAATTTCCTCCAAATTTTAACTAGTTTTAATGTTCCAACCTGGAAGGAATCTCATTAAAACTCAAGAACTTCCCAAGGCAGACTCATTAAAGCTCAGGAAGTTCTAGAAGGGACCTTATTAAGAGTCAGGAATAAACAACTCATAATTCTCAGGAAATCCAAGAGACTTAGCAGATTCACAGACCCTTCTCTGAAGTTATACAAATAGTAAGCTTTACTGAGGTAACCTGGCCAGCTGCCTGTAATTTTGTGGAATCCTCAAGACTCCAAGTTTAATGAGTCCTCACACATGCTAGGTGAACTTTCAATGATCAAACTATCTTTGAGTCATGTATATTCTTATGCGTAGCTACTCACCCATAGTCCTATAAGGAACCATAAAAACTCTGGCTCATCCATGTTGAACATTGGTGATATTACTACTTTGGTCTGTCATCAGTTCTGTGTCTGAAATGAATATATGTTTGTTCACAACTTCCCAGAAGTAAACAAGTGTTGATTCACATCATTAATAAGATATACATTTACTGAGTCGAAATTTTCAATCTGTATTTCCTTAGAAACAAAACAGGTCTTTGTAGAATTGCAGCTGGAAACTTAAAATGGCTGTTTCAAGGAGAGAGATTTAACTTGTAAATAAGATCTAAATCTGTACAAGATTCTGAATGTGCAATAGCACACATTTTGTTAAGTTTCAAAGGCCTTGAGTAAAATTCAGCAGGAGTAAACAGACAGGCAGTGAAACACAAGCTCAAGGGGAAAACCACAAAGCTTTCCTCCAGTAACTGTCAAAAGGAGATGACTCCACCTAAAATGCTAGATGCTTAGATTATGAAAAAAACACAGAAAAAAGCAAAGGCAAAAATGGTGCTTCCCACTGAGAAACAGGATTATAGAATATTAAAACAGGTTCTCTACAGCCTTCAGGGGTGCCTGAACACACCCAGAGATAGTTTGGTCTGCTAGGTTCCTGTTAAATGACCAATTCAGAGATCAAGTCAGAGAACCTTTTATTGCAGAAGAGGGTTTAAAGGAAGCCACCTGCTCTGTCTTTCTTCAGTTTCTTCAATGGTAAAATAAGGAAAGCCTTGTAAGAGGCGTGGTTGGGAATGGAAAGAAAATGAAGTTTGGATACTTCTAGACTACACAGATGTAAAAATGAAATGACATTCAGAAGACATTATGATTGTACTATAAATACTATAATTATTCTGTATCTTTGTACATAACAAGTGCTAAAATCCCATAGAAGATCTTTTGTAGAGTTTACTTAAAGTTCATTAAATTTTTATTTTTGCTTTTGGTTGTGTGTGCGTGTGTGCACATGTTCATGTGTGTACATGAATACAGGTGTGCCTGTGGCAGAAGACAGGTGTCAGATACCGTGGAGGTGAAGTTACAGGTAGTTGAGAGCCTCATGATATGGGTTCTGAGAACCAAACTTGGCTCCACTAGAAGGACAATGTGATCTATATAGAAGGAGTCTTAGTTGCTGAGCATCACTCTACACCCCACGTAAAGTTCTTTAGCTTCATCCATTTGGAATTTCATATGACATGTTTGAAT
Organism: Grammomys surdaster; assembly: GCF_004785775.1. Classification (NCBI taxonomy): domain Eukaryota; kingdom Metazoa; phylum Chordata; class Mammalia; order Rodentia; family Muridae; genus Grammomys; species Grammomys surdaster. The sequence goes on from NW_021628188.1 coordinate 12,278, forward strand.
TGGCTCTTATATGGTTATTATATGTACTCAGGGTACGTTTATATGTAATCATTAAGTCCCAATTCACTTGAAATAAAAAGAAAGTGTAATAGGCACGTCCAGTTGTTTGACATTGCAACATGGTGTCATTTACAAATTATACACACAAAAGCTACATAATCAACTTACAAAAATTTCACACACACATTCACACACCCATACACAAATCTACTAATATTTTAAGTTATAATTGTGCTGGGCCACAGTTAGATCTACATCTACCTAACAGTCCTTGGGTTGGACAAATCTTTAGGACATCCTCAGTTTTATCTGATTTAAGAAAATATTTTATAGATGAGGAAGCTACAGAACCCAACAGAAAGGATGAATGTCATAGATATGATATGATATGATATGATATGATATGTGATATGATATGATAAACCTCAGCACAGCTATTGGTTCCTAGTAGGTGTTTGGTGTATGTCACCCAGACACAGAGGCATGCAAACAGCTACAGAAAGCAGCATTTGGGGTTATCCATCCTGGTTCTTCTGTTTTATATTCATCATCTCATATTTGACAGTAAGGTATTTATTAGCTAATAACGTAAAACTTCAGTGCATGATGAAGTTAAGGCAAGATTCAATACAACCTATAGAAACCATGAGTAAGTTAGCCTCAGGTCTGCTGCATTGCTGTGGGGAACAGATCTTGTAAGAGCCACCAGTTCTACATGGTAGGGAAACAGACAGCTGTCAAAGTGATGTACATGAATGCAGACATACGACAAACTAGCATAAGACTGTACCAATGTGAGCCATCATAAAATGTGAGCACACACACACACACACACACACACACACACACACACACACACGCCTCTCTTCTGAGTCAGCCATAGCCCCTCTTTGCATGATGACTGGCAGAAACAATAATAAAACCTATCCCCAAAGGCAGCTTTTCATTTTGCCTTTGATACTCTTGGAGGTACACAGAGCCTTTGTACCGAGGGAGCAGGTTAGGAATAGACTAATTAATTTGTCAATATCGTGCTCCGTTAGCTTGCACACATTTGCAGTTTTTCTGGCTTTTAAATTATACCCTGGGAATCAAAACTTTGAAAAGCCAAGCTAAAATAATGAAGGATTCCGAAGTCACATGAAAAACGGTTAAGACAGTGAAGCAAACAGTGGAGGTTTACAAAGAAGCTGAGTTCTTCAACATCCCGAGACAATTAACCTTGCTGGTATGTGTTAAACATGCTAAACAGTTCCAGGCTCCCTTGGGTCCCTCTGGATAGATAAAGTGTAACATTCACATTTAATGACAATTTTTTTTTCTCAGAATCATTTCCTATGTATTAATTAAATGCTCTTGTCTTTTCTTTGCCAAAAGTATCAACTTCATTCAGAGCTTCCAAATTCTTACAATGAAACTGATACCAGTTTTAGAAAATAATATTTTGTAATCAGCTGAAATAGAGAGAATAAAATGCCTACAAACAGATCCAAAGTGGCCCCATACTTATATCAAGGGATCATGGTATTCTTTTCCAAAGGAGTGTTACTGCTTACTCTACATGTAGGAAGATAGGTGGCTTGGAAAGAAGCCAAAACAGCCTCACTCCAAGGCTCTCCATATACTGGCCCTCATTTTGCCACAGCTCCTGGAAACACTATTTGGACAATGGCCCATGATCAAAAAAGAGTGTCCTGAGAGCCATGTTGTCTCAAGCAATGAGCCTCAAGGACAGGAGTGATATTTACCATCAACGTTTTACTTTCCCTAAGCTACTATTAGAATACATAATTCATTTATTTAATGACCACTATACCTAGCTGAAGATAAAGAAAGCCTTTTCTAGAGGACTGCTTCTGTACATCTAATATGGAATGAAGTCAGCTAGTCCAGAATGAAGTCATATAAAATGAAGTTACAAATCAGTGAGTGAAAAAGCATTTTTCACTGGGACTTGTAAGATTCTTTTTTTTTATTGGTTATTTTATTTACTTACATTTCAAATGTTGTCCACCTTGCCAGTTTCCCCTCTACAACCCCCCTATCTCATTCCCTCTCCCTGGTCTCTATAAGGGTGGCCCTCACCAACCCTCCAACTCCCACCTCACCACCCTAGCCTCCCCCTATGCTGGAGCATCAGGCCTCCACAGGACCAAGGGCTTCCTCTCCTATTGATGCCAGCTAAGGCAATCCCCTGCTACATATGCAGCTGGAGCCATGGGTCCCTCCATGTGTACTATTTAGTCCCTGGGAGCTCTGGGAGTCTGGTTTGTTGATATTGTTGTTCTTCCTATGGGGTTGCAAATTCCTTCAGCTCCTTCATTCTTTCCCCTAACTCTTCCATCAGGGTTAGTGTACTCGGCCCAATGGTTGGCTGCAAGCATCCATATCTGTATTGGATAGGCACTGGAGAGTCTATCAAGTGACAGCTATACCAGGCTACTGTCAGCAAGTGCTTCTTGGCATTAGCAATAATTTCTGGCTTTGGTGTCTGCAAATGGGATGGATCCCTAGGTGGGGCATTCTCTGGATGGCCTCTCTTTAAGTCTCTGCTCCACTCTTTATCCCTGCATTTCCTTTAGACAGGACATTACTTTTGTAAGAGTCACTTTGTGTTTATGTAAAACAGGGGTGGCAACACCTGTCTCAGAGGGCAGTTTCCATTTCTCTCCTTTGCAGAGGAATGCGAGTTAAGAGTGTCACTCTATACCCCAGACTAGCTTCAGAATTTATATGTGTTCCAAGCTGAGATGCCATCAATGCTACAAGCTTATGAAACACACGTTAGAAAATACTGACACTGGAGACCATATAATTGGTCACAAAACAGGCCTCTACAGATACAAAAAGATTGAAATAATCCCTTGCATCTTATCAGATCACCACAGAATAAGACTGGTCTTTAATAATGACAAAACCAATGGAAAACCCACGTGCACATGGAAACTGAACAACTCTCTACTCAATGATGACTTGGTCAAGGAAGAAATAAAGAAAGAAATTAAAGACTTTTTAGAATTCAATGAAAATGAGGATACTTCATACCAAAACTTGTGGGACTCCATGAAGGCAGTGCTAAGAGGAAAACTCATAGCTCTAAGTGCCTACAAAAAGAAACTGGAAAGAGCACACACTAACAACTTGACTGTGCAACTAAAAGCTCTAGAATAAAAAGAAGCAAATACACCCAGGAGGAGTAGAAGGCAGGAAATAATCAAACTCAGGGCTGAAATCAACCGAATAGAAACAGAAAGAACAATACAAAATATCAATAAAACCAGGAGCTGGTTCTTTGAGAAAATCAATAAGATAGATAAACCCTTAGCCAGATTAACAAGAGGGCACAGAGACAGTATCCAAATTAATAAAATCAGAACTGAAAAAGGAGACATAACAACAGAAACTGAAGAAATTAAAAAAATCATCAGATCCTACTACAAAGGCCTATACTCAACAAAACTGGAAAACCTGGATGAAATGGACAATTTCCTAGACAGATACCAGGTCCCAAAGTTAAACCAGGAGCAGATAAACCATCTAAATAGTCCCATAACCCCTAGGAAAATAGCAGCAGTCATTAAAAGTCTCCCCACTGAAAAAAGCCCAGGACCAGATGGTTTTAGTGCTGAATTTTATCAGACCTTCAAGGAAGACCTAATACCAATTCTCTTCAAACTATTCCACAAAATAGAAACAGAAGGAACACTACCCAATTCGTTCTATGAAGCTACAATTACACTCATACCCAAACCCCACAAAGACACGACAAAGAAAGAGAACTTCAGACCAATCTCCCTTATGAACATCGATGCAAAAATACTCAATAAAATTCTAGCAAACCGAATCCAAGAGCATATCAAAACAATCATCCATCATGATCAAGTGGGTTTTATCCCAGGAATGCAGGGATGGTTCAATATTCGGAAATCCATCAATGTAATCCACTATATAAACAAACTCAAAGAAAAAAACCACATGATCATCTCACTAGATGCTGAGAAAGCATTTGACAAAATTCAACATCCCCTCATGATAAAAGTCTTGGAAAGATCAGGAATTCAAGGCCCATACCTAAACATAGTAAAAGCAATTTACAGCAAACCAGTAGCCAACATCAAGCTAAATGGAGAGAAACTTGAAGCAATCCCACTAAGATCAGGGACTAGACAAGGCTGCCCACTCTCCCCCTACCTATTCAATATAGTACTGGAAGTCCTAGCCAAAGCAATTAGACAACAAAAAGAAGTCAAAGGGATACAAATAGGAAAGGAAGAAGTCAAAATCTCACTATTTGCAGATGATATGATAGTATACTTAAGTGACCCCCAAACTTCCACCAGAGAACTCCTAAACCTGATAAACAACTTCAGCAAAGTGGCTGGTTATAAAATCAACTCAAACAAATCAGTAGCCTTCCTCTACATGAAAGATAAACAGACTGAAAAAGAAATTAGGGAAATGACACCCTTCACAATAGTTGCAAATAATATGAAATACCTTGGCGTGAATCTAACCAAGCAAGTGAAAGACCTGTACGACAAGAACTTCAAGTCCCTGAAGAAAGAAATAGAAGAAGATCTCAGAAGATGGAAAGATATCCCATGCTCATAGATTGGCAGGATTAATATAATAAAAATGGCCATCTTGCCAAAAGCAATCTACAGATTCAATGCAATCCCCATTAAAATCCCAACTCAATTCTTCACAGAGTTAGAAAAGGAAATTCTCAAATTCATATGGAATAACAAAAAAACCCAGGATAGCGAAAACTATTCTCAACAATAAAAGAACTTCTGGAGGAATCACCATCCCTGACCTCAAGCTATACTACAGAGCAATAGTGATAAAAAAACTACCTGGTATTGGTACAGAGACAGGCAGGAAGATCAATGGAATAGAATTGAAGACCCAGAAATGAACCCACACTCCTATGGTCACTTGATTTTTGACAAAGGTGCTAAAACTGTCCAGTGGAAAAAGGACAGCATTTTCAACAAATGGTGCTGGTTCAACTGGAGGACAACATGTAGAAGAATGAAAATTGATCCATTCTTATCTCCTTGCACAAAGCTCAAGTCTAAGTGGATAAAGGACCTCCACATAAAACCAGATACACTGAAACTAATAGAAGAGAAGGTGGGGAAGACCCTCGAATACTTGGGCACAGGGGAAAAGTTCCTGAACAGAACATCAATGGCATATGCTCTAAGATCAAGAATTGACAAATGGGACTTCATAAAATTGCAAAGTTTCTGTAAGGCAAAGGACACTGTCAATAGGACAAAACGACAACCAACAAATTGGGAAAAGATCTTTACCAATCCTACATCCGATAGAGGGCTAATATCCAATATATACAAAGAACTCAAGAAATTAGACTCCAGGCAACCAAATAACCCTATTAAAAAATGGGGTATAGAGCTTAACAAAGAATTTTCAACGGAAGAAACTCGAATGGCCGAGAAGCACCTAAAGAAATGTTCAGTGTCCTTAGTCATCAGGGAAATGCAAATCAAAACAACCCTGAGATTCCATCTCACACCAGTCAGAATGGCTAAGATTAAAAACTCAGGTGATAGTAGATGCTGGTGAGGGTGTGGAGAAAGAGGAACACTCCTCCATTGTTGGTGGGACTGCAAGATGGTGCAACCACTTTGGAAATCAGTCTGGCGGTTCCTCAGAAAATTGGATATAACATTACCTGAGGATCCAGCTATACCACTCCTAGGCATATACCCAGAAGTTGCTCGAACATATAACAAGGACATATGCTCAACTATGTTCATAGCAGCCTTATTTATAATAGCCAGGAGCTGGAAAGAACCCAGATGTCCTTCAACTGAGGAATGGATTCAAAAAATGTGGTATATTTACACAATGGAGTATTACTCAGCTATTAAAAACAATGAATTCGAGAGTTTCCTAGGTAAATGGATGGAACTAGAAATCATCATCCTGAGTGAAGTAAGCCAATCACAAAAGAACATACATGGTATTCACTCACTGATTATTGGATATTAGTCCAGAACCTTGAAATGCCCAAGATGCAACTCACAGGCCACATGAAGCTCATAAAGAAGGAAGACCAAGTGGGGATGATTCGGTCCTTCTTAGAAGGAGCAACAAAATACTCAAGGGAGCAAATATGGAGACAAAGTGAGGGACAGAAACTGAAGGAGGGGCCATTTGAAGACCTTTCCACCTGAGTATCCATCCCATGTTCAGTCACCAAAGTCAGATGCTGATGTGGAAGTCAGGAAGTGCATGCTGATAAGAGCCTGATATGGATGTCTCCTCAGAGGCCTTCAAGAGTCTGACATATTCAGAGGCAGATGCTCACAACCAGCCATTGAACTGATCATGGGGTTCTCAATGGAGGAGTTAGAGTGAGGACTGAAGGAGCTGAAAGGATTTGTGGCACCGTGAGGAAGCAACAATACCAACAACCACAGCTCCCAGGGTATAAACCACCAGCCTGGGAGCACTTAGGGAGGGATCCAGGGCTTCAGCTGAATATGTAAGAGTGGAGGGCCCTGCTGGGCATAGGTGGAAGATGAGATCCTTGACCTCATGAAGTCTGGACGCCCCAGGGGGTGGGAATTTTGAGGGTGGGAAATTGGGAGTGGGGGGGTAGGTAGGGGTTACATCCACAGAGAAGAAGTAGGAGGGGTAAGGGGATAGGGGGTTCCCGGGTGGGTGGGGAATGGGGTAAGGGGACAACATATGAAATGTAAATAAAATATCCAATAAAAAAAAACTGTTATCAGAAAAAAAAAAGAAAATACTGACTCTGGAGAATTAAATGGCCTTTCTAATGTTCAAACACAAAACATGATTTGCCTTGTATTATTCTGCTAGTAGAGCCACTAGTTTATACTGCCTATCTTCACATGAAGAGACGTTTGAGAACCTTTCCACTGTGCTAAAACATGGGATCCAGGGAGCACTGTGGTAGATGGATGGTGCCCACGCCATCTCAGGCTATTTGTTCTCTCACCCTGGAAAAGGCATTTTGGTTTTGTGCATGTGTATGCACACACACCTGTGTGTGTCTCTGTGTGTGTGTTTGAGTATATATTGAGTATATATATATATATATATATATATGTATGTATGTATGTATATATATATGTATAAGTATATGCATATATATATATATTATGCATTTGTTTGTTTGTGTGTAAACATGTATCTATATTTGTGTGTATGTATGTATGTGTGTGTATGTGTGATCAGCTGAATAGATCCCCTCAATAAACATTCACCACATAGCAGAAATTCCCTTACATTCTTGTGAACAAAGAGAGTTTATTTTCCCTTTACCAATCAATTGCTATCTAAACAGAGAAGATTTTTATAGCCAAGATCTCTAAAACTTTGCTGAATTTATCTTTTAAGTGGCTGGCATACAGAACACAGTCATTCTCAATTAAAGATAAACACTCAAAATACTCAGTCAAAATCCCAACCCCATGTATAGACTTCTCTAGGATTTTTAGAGAAGCAATAATGAGTGTTTTAGCTTTCCCCTCTGGTAGACCGACATGAGTTAGCAAAGACACCTGCAACCTCAGACACACATCTATTGCATAGCATATTTCTACTCCTGTGAGGACTTCAAAACAGAAGATTGTGTGTATATGCATGACTCCTTTTGGATCATTAGATTATTAATTTGGCCTTTATAATCATGTTAATAGAAATGAGTTCCTAATTAATATTTAATGCTAAATTGTTTTAAAGGTACCCTGTGATAGAAAAAAGAAAAGAAAATAATATATACATATACATACACACACACACACACACACACACATACACCCAAGCATATATATATATAGCAAAGAAGATACTGCTGAGAAAGAAGGCATGATTTCTCACTTCACACAGTCTTTCATCTCTTAGAGGTATTTTGTTTATTTAGCAGTATATGAGTCATGTGACTATCAGAGCCCTAACATGTCTTTCCTAGCATTTGGAAATAGCAGATAGTTAAGTATATGTGCTTCACTATCAACAAAGCATTCACTCACAAACTGAAAGGAAGCACCACACTTACTCCAGCAAAGAGAAACACTGGCGACAGCAGGCTGTGGCTATATCTAATTTGATCCTTACGAGGTCAATACTTCTATCTCTCTTGAGTATGTAACTTAAGGGAGTTTCATGGTGCCATGAGATGGGGACCAACCCTACAACTTGCCAAGTTATTTTCCTAGCTCCTAAAACCCTCTATATCATAAGAAAGTGCTGCTGCTTTGTTTTTATTTGTCTCCCCCAACTTCCTTTTGAGAGAGAGGGGAGAGGGGGAGAGGGAGGGAAAGGGAGGGAGAGACAGAAAGAGGGAGGGAGGGAAAGGGAGGGAGAGAGGAAGAGATGAAGAGGGATGGAGGAAGGGAGGGAGGGAGGAAGAATGGAGAGGGAGGGAGGAAGGGTAGGAGGGAGAGAGAGAGTCCAAGAATAGGGAGTAAGGTACCAGTAGGCTTTTTAAAGACACCTTACAGTATCTCTTGGATGTGCCATGGGCACCTGTTAAACCATTGTCCCCAGGGACAATTGTGACCCCACACTTTTGTGGGATTGTAGCATGTGTGGGTCCATTGTTGAATTGGAGGTCCAGTGTCTGCCCCCCCCCAAGAGGCTAGGGCCAGTGGCTCAAAGAGGCAGAGGTATAGGAATTCAACTGTGTTCATTTCACACTGGGCTATGAGAAGCTGAGGGACTCCACTGGGGTGGAAGAACAGTCTGAGGTCCCGTAGCCGTGTGTGTGTGTGTGTGTGTGTGTGTGTGTGTGTGTGTGTGTGTGTGCAGAGATCTTGGGTTGTGGGGAGTCCCTGGACCAAAAGGTGGCTGGGAACCATTGGTTCTCAGATGCTTGGGCTCACAGGCGCTGCTAGGAGGCCATAGAAAGGCCGACTTAAGTGGAGGCTTATGGGCTAGATCAGCCGGAAGCCAAAGGTGGGATGAGCTCTGGCTGCCTCCCTTCAGGGATGAGACTGTTGGTCATGGAGACTCAGACTCGCTTGGCTGGGTCACGGCTGGCTCAGCTTGCTTGCTTGAGTTGGTGGCCTCAGTGGCTGGAAGCGTAGAACCTTCTCCATGGTTCCCCATGGCAGGCCTCAAAGAAGAGAAATAGGCTATGGTCTTAAGATATATACTGTCATGGCAGAAAATGGATGAAGCTATACCCTGGTATTTTCAGGACAGGCCTGAAGGTAAATACCTTTTCCGAGGAACAGGGTCTGGGAAGTAATGTTTAATTGGCTATGACCTCTGGCATTTGGGTATCTCATTAATACGGAGATCTATTTTGAGGCTATGTAGCTTGTAGTCACACCCTCTACCTGTAGAGGTCTTTGGCCTAGGGTCAGGAGCCTGGAATCTGAGAGCATGGGGAAATGCATGTAGTCCCTTGCAGGGAAACCTGTGGAATCTCTAATCTGCAGGGTCTCTGGCCATCTCAACCGGTGCTTGGCCAGAAACCATGCTGTCATTTCACGATCCTACACTCTTCTATATAAATGAACACATAAACTGGAATTTTAATAAGTCTGAACGGATTCTGGCCCCTTAACCCATCAGCCTCAGGAGCCTTTCTCTTTATCTCTTCTCTGTCTTTCTGGAACAGAAATCCTATCCCAAATGGTTGTCATGAAATATACATTTTTGCAAATATCAGAAGGCAATAGCTGATTTACCATACTTATAAATTATTGTTCCACTCATTCTTTCTTTCTCTATTCTTTGTTGACACCCTCCATATGTATAAACATAAGGATTTGTGTATACAGAATAATAAATACACACTGAAAAGCAATTAGGTACATCCAATAATTATTTATATTGTAAATAAGTTTGTATAAAAGCTTATAAACATTCATACTTCATTGATTACTCTTTAATTACTGTAAGCATGGTATTTATGATTTTAAATACTATGGAAGTCTTTTGACTCAAACTTACAGTCTGCCCTGTATAGGCGCATATGCTGTATATGCTGACTCTTTCCAAGGAATTTAAGAAAGAAAACTTTATCAGCATCTTGCCATAGACATGGAAATAAATAGTAATAGATAAATAGTAATGACACTAATTATGATATAGAATAATATATTTACTTATGTCTTTTAGGGCATAAACAATAACAATTCATAACAATTTCATATTTGTTTCTATTTTACACCTGCCCATTTCTCTGTCCACTTTTTCATATTGCCTTGTGCCTATCTAATTCATATTGGAATAATACAGCCCTAATTCAGTTTTCACCATTGTATTGGTCTATCCCAACCCATTACATAAAGATGAAGATAGTCCTTAAAAGGGAAAAGAAAACACAGAAAACAAAAGGCAGTGGGGGATAAATCAATGAAATAAATCTTTAAAATGTACTACATTTGTCTTAAAAATTAAATGCATATCCATACCTTTTTTATTCTTACTCTTCTTGAACCTTAGACACAAATGTCAGAGCAACATTGGGATGAAATAATGTTCTCATGCCCCCACCACAGCAACAGTCTCCTTAACTTCCACACAGGATCCAGTGTAGCTGTCTCCAAGTTCCCGAGGATAGAGGGTTCTTCTATGTCTATAAAATGACAAGAGCCATATTTGCATACTCAAAACAGAGATCAGTAAATGAATACCAAATCAAAGACCATTTGCTTTAGAAAGAATTAAGCCCCTTCAACAACAATGAAGAATTCAGCACTGAGTGATTAAAACATCATCTCAAACATGAACATGCATGCATACCACACCAGGAGCAGCATCAACAGCACAATTACTATAACCTTTACCACCTCCACAAGCACCATGACTGTGTTTGTCATCATGACCACTCCCTTCAGCACCACTACAAGCAGCACCAGTGACAGCACCAACAGTCATCACTGACATCACCGCTACCACCAAGTAATTATAGTATTACACTTGAAGAAAATTTTTCTAGTACACAGCAATATTCATTTGCTCATCTTTTTTAAAGGGAAAGCAAAGATTAGAGAGAAGCTGTGTTCCCAAGATGAAACTGCTTTGGTATGAATAAGTGATTGAATACCTCCTTAGTAAAGAGTATGTGCTTATCCCTGTTCTATGACCAAGTGACACCAAAGGATAGAGGAACATCACTCCATCTCTATACATTCTATTCATTTTCATCTAAGAAAATCTACCTGTTACCACTGGCCACTCCATCATGGGTAGCTCCAGGATATCATTGGAACTTCCTTGTGTCTAACGTAAGGACACCTTGCTTCCCCAGTCCTGAGTTTCTTTTCTATATGCTCCTTCACTAGGTCCCTCTTCTAGTTCCTTGACTTGAGTTGTCACATTCTCAAATTTAAGATTTGTCTCAGGCCTTAGATAGGCTCTTTAAGTCCAAATTCATATTTCCCCAAGTCCTTAAATGGTCCAAAATCATCAGAAATGAGGCAGCACTTAGCCCTTCCCTGACAGACTACTCTGTCCCTTACAATTCTTCATGCTAGCCTGCAATCCCCCAGCACACCTCTAAATACTTTTGAACCTTAACACTGTCATTGCATTTAACTAGGTGTACGCTTTTTAAATTAAAAAATTTGCATCTTTGCTTGTCTCTTACCTCTCTTGTGCGACTCTTATAAACACCTACATAAAATCATAAACCTTACCACATCCCTCATTAATCTTTCTGTTTAAACTCTGGAAAGTTTTTCTGGTATATTAAACATTTCCTCCTTTACTACTTGGTTTTCTATACTAAAACATAGGTCCTATGTGTATAAGGATCACTGTTCCTTGCAGTTTAAACACATATACTATACCCTAGCATGTAATCTATAGCCTAGCTAGTGCACAAGAGTCGGGCACACTTTGAGTGGATGAATTAAGTCTTTTCCTAGGACCATTCAGAGAGTGTTTGTGCATGACTGGATCTCAAAGTGTCCCATCCCCATTAATCCTGAACATAATATGACAATGAGAACGTGAATGACTTTCAGTGTTAAGCTTAGAAAATGTTTTTAAGTGGCCTTGCATGTGACACAAATACTTATTACACATATCTGTAGATAGAATGTGGATGAAAATTCTAAGTACCTACTTCTTAGAAATGAAAGATTATATGCTGCATATCCCAAGACGCCCCTGCTCCTGCTGTGAACGTCACTTTGTTCTTTTTCTCTGCCTTTTCTCCTGTGTCATCATTTTTATCCCTTTTTGTAAACTCAGTCCATACTTTCTTGAGGGAGGGAGAATGAGAAAGAATGTGTTCAGGGCTATGTGAATAAATGGGTAGAGATGTGCATAGGGATGGGAAAGTAAAGGAGCAGCGTTCAAAGGATTTTGGATCTGAAGTTGTTTGCTCAGTAGTTTTCATTGTGTGTTTGGTATGGTGCCTTCTCATTGGGATTCTCTTTTCTCACTGGGCTAACTCACAGGTCATCAACTATTTTAAACCATAAAATTATAGTGTTTTCCATTCTGCTTTAATAGGATTTCATTGTTTTCAGGAGTCTATGATTAGCTAAGAAATAGAGTACAATGCTTTAAAAAATTAGCTATGAATGTAACCTGACACATTGACAAATTACAACATATCCCAGTTTCAAAAGGCTAGACACCTTTGACAGACTTTTGGGTGATCATAGGTATAATAGCTTCATCTGCTACCGAGAAATTTCTTAGCTTCTGTAAATATCAAGACATTCAGATTCTTCTCAGACATGATTTTTTTCTATAAATGTATCCTTTAAGATGTTGATGATGAAGAGGTGGTCACGGACATATATCATTCTCTATTGTGATGATGGACATCTTCAACTGCTTTTGTTTCTTTTGCCTATTGTAACCATATACTCTACATACAACCTCATGTCCTCATGTGCCTTGATTTCATTTCCCTTCATTCTCTAGACCTTTTCCATCTCCTGTGCAATGGAACTGCTTCTGTGGCATACAATGACTCTAGGCAACTTTCTCTGCACAACCAGCAGATGTGTAATGTTACCCTGCTTGCCTTTGTATTGGGGGCAGATGAAGAACTACATAATAGGAGTCAACTTTCCTGGTTCATTTCATTTCTTCTTGCTGGTACCCAGTAATTTAGGGGTGATCTTGTCCACGGTTTTTGTAGGAAGCTGATAATCAACTTTTCACAGCTTCAATTATTCCTGCATTTCTAAAGCCAAGGGATACAACTTCAGAAGGCAAACAATGCTGTACTTCAGAATAATGATACATATGAAACTGTTAAACAGACTGCTTTGTGGAGCCCAGTCTCAAGTCTGTCTAAATGTATCTATGTTACCTTGTTCCCAACTTCTGTTAGGGATAGTTTATGTTAGCATGGAAACAACATAAAAATTATAACATTAAAAAACTTAGTTGCAGCTGACCTAAGCAATAGTTAAGGTTCTTCAGAGGGAAAATAAATGGCAATCCATCCTAGATCAGGTAAGGATGTGATCAGAGGTACATTGACTCAACACATGTTCACTGGACATATACTGTTTGTTATGCATTTAATTAAGGGCTGGGAATACAGCTGGAACCACCATGGATTCACTGTGACTTTGTAAAGCCTTTACTCCTAATACTATTATTCAGGCTTTGTAATTTCCTAACTTCTGCCCAGATGTGCAAAGTGTGACAAATTCCACCCCTACCACACAGACTCTCAGTTGTTTTATGTGGTAATGAGTGATGTGTTGACTTAAATATCTCAAATCATGACAAACATAACAAATGCTTGAAGAGAGGCAATTCTGTATTTCCCTTCCCTTTTGTGGATTTCTTTTATTTGTTTCTTTTTCTTCTCTACTCCTCTTCCTCATTTCTTTTCTCCCTCACCGCTCTATGTCCTGTCTCCTTAACCTTTGAAGATAGGTTCTAAGTTGGTCAGGCTAGCTTTGAATTCATTCTGTAGTCCACAAATCTCTTGAACTTATGATCTTCCTGCCTCTGTCTCCAAATAGCTAAGTTATAGGATTGAGGGCCTATGTAACCAGTTCATAATAATTATCAATTTCCTTAGAAGCATGTTTATTTCATGAGCTTGTTCGCCAGACCTAATCTAACACACACTTCTGAGATTTTGTGATGAAGCAAAAAGCACAAAAGCACTCCATCAATATGATTCACAGTGCAGTAAAACGTCCCCCTCGCAGTTTCAGAAATTAACATCTCTGAAATCCATGGAAAGGGGTTAATCTTGTTATATAGTAAAATAAACTGAGAAGCACATACTGGGGATATTGACAAAATTATTAATATCAAGAAAAAGAAAAACTTCTCAATTGCCAGTGTTTCCAGGGTGGAGATCTAATCATAGAGGAAAGTGGCATCTCGCCTGGTGGGCAGGCTTGCATGCTCCAGAGGACATGTCACTCCTCAAGAGGCATCAATTAGTGGCTGCTCTGAGAGCAGTGTAAACCACACCTCTTTAATGGCTGGGTTGACTTAAACATCATCCACTGTGAAGGTAACATATACAGAAGCACCAAGCCACAGATCCAAATGTGTCCAGACACACTTGCCAAAGCGTCAGGTGTCCAGAGAAGTAAGGTCAGGAAAGGCAGGCCACAGAGGTTTAGGAGCTCAGAATGTATAATGATGAAGAGTGTTGAATAGAAATGAATTAGAGTAAAGGGTAAAATACAAATTTTAATTCACAATTTTAAATTTAAAACAGTGCTAAAGGGGACTGCTGCTTTAAATAATCACCTTCCAAAAGGATGGACTTGGGCGTGTCCTATACATCTACAAAATACCCACCTTGTTGCTAGCCATGCTTCACAGTATTTGTTTGACAATATTGCTAGTACCCACATAGAAGAATCCTTGAGTTTAGAAACTTTAACAGTTCTGATTGCAATCAAATAAATAAGCCATGACAGTGTCAAATTCAAATTCAGAAGTGACCCCAAATAATTATTCACCAAGTACTCAGAGAATCACTAGACTGCCTCCAACATTTCATTTCTCATTAACTCTAGGTCTGACACTCCAAAATGTCACAAGTCCAATGAAAAGTAGCAGTGCTCAGAAACACAACTGAAAACTGATCTGCTTGATCCCTATGGATGGGCAAAAAGCACCCAGGCAGGACAGAGCATATATTTTTTTCCCAAAGTTCTGGATGTATCTCAGAATGGGTACCACCCCAAGTAGCAATGACAGCAAACCCTGCAACACATCACTATCCATAGTTTGATTACATCTTGTACCAGATGAGATTACTGAAACAATTCTGGGCTTAGCAGATGTATAACACTTTAGTAATCTAAGTGCTCAACTATACAAATAGAGTGGCAGTTTGGGCTGTGTACAATATGAAAGACCTTGCCTCCTAGTTAGATATGTATCAAACTTCTAGGACAAAGCAAAATGACATAGCTGATGGACTTTAAGGGTTAAAAACAAGAGTGAATCTAGGGTGCCTGATGTCTTGCCAATAGAGTAACACCTTATTTATTACCTGGTAGCGCCTTTTAAATTGGGTAGTAAAATTAGAATGGCTCTGGAAGAAAAGCTACTGAATGCTCTAGTGAGATTAAAGGGAATTTCCTGATGCCTTAGATAAATAGGCACTGATCTATTTATACAGTCTTTTTTGTCTTTTTTGATAATGAAATATGTTTATCACATCTATTTTATAAAGTGCATCAGAAACTGATAGTCTTATGGCAATAATCATAATAGCTTGGAAGGTCAGCTCTTAAAACTAAGCATGTAAAGAAACATGGTACCCCTTGCCCTTCTCAGTACATGCACCCAACACCCTTAATCACATAAATTATGCTCACTATTGTGGTGGCTTGAATTGGGATGGCCCCCATAGATTCCTGTGTTTGAATGTGTGCCCTACAAGGAATGGCACTATTAGGGGTGTGGCTTTGTTAGAGAAAGTGAGTAACTAGGGGCTGTACTTTGAGGGTCTCATAAGCTCAAGTCTTCACTCCCTGCTGCTTGTATATCAAGATGTAGAACTCTAAGCTCCTTCTCCAGCACCCGTCTGACTATATGCCACCATGTTTTCCATCATGAAAATAATAGACTAAACCTCTGAACTAAAATAACCCCAAATAGATGTTTTCCTTTATAAGAGTAGCTATGATCCTGGTGTCTTCTCACAGCAATCAAACCCTAACTATGACAGTTTTCCAGAAACGCAAGTCACTTTTATTATAACTGGTTGCTGACATAGATGTAGTCAGCATCTCCATTCTAAGTAACAGAGGATGAATGAGTTCCCTAAATACAATCCTGTTTGCAATATTCATGGAATAAGTCATACCATCACTGAAAGTACCAACACAGTTGGACTTCAATATTCTCTCATGAAATCTTCCAAAAACTTAAAAAATTCCACATTTGCCTGGGCAACAGAACATGAGTTAGGTGCCAGCAATACGTGTAGTCATAGCAATGTTACTCTTCCTAGCCTGAAAATTAGACACTGATGTTTTTGTTGAGCCTCAAACCCAGAAGGTAGCTGACTTTGTCATCCTCTCCTTACCTGTCAGCAGAGAAAGACAGTTTGATGACAGGCCGAAGAAGACAATGAATAAGGGACCAAGTGTTGAGCAGTGGACTTGCACACGTCTTTATACAATGCAATAGAGACCCTAATAAGGGTCATTTACATCAACAATAATAGCTCAGCATTATCTCATTACAAGAACACTGGCCTCTGATCTTTTGTCCTTAATGACATAGGTAAGTCAACGCATCAGCGTTACTGCTGAGAACACAGAAGATCCTCATTCTCAGAAGTTATCAAATAGGGCTATCGTTCTGCCTTAGTGGTATAAAATTCATGGATGCACTTGGCTCTGCCCGAGTATTCTCTGGCTGTATCCTTGGTCATGTTATTTACTTTCATGGCTCATCTGCAACACAGAATATCCAGAAAAACAACTCAAATGGCTCTTTGTGAAATCAACTTCTAAACGAACTAGTGGAGTCAAATGTATTAGCCCAAACCTCTAGTCCCAGCACTTGGTGGAGGTTGAGGCAGTAGTGGCTTATGTTCAAGGCCCAAGGCAGTAGTGGCTTATGTTCAGGATAGGCTGAAATACATAGTAAGTTTTCTTCTCAAATGAGAGACAAAAGGAAAAGCAAATTCAGCAAGGAATGAAGGGTACAAGTGTTTGCTATTAATGTTGTTCAGTGATGGTTAGGATTGACTATATTTTCACAACACTCTTAAAAATGAAGCCAGTTTATTTTCTATCCAAAGGAAGAAAACAGGATCCTATAATCAGAGAACATGGGGGTACAACCAAATATACAAACTCTTAAGAGTTAGACAGAAATTTATTAAAATTAAAGAGAATCTTTGAGACCATGAATGAATGGGTTATTACCATGTCTGGGACTGAATTTTCTTACCTATTAAATGAGTAAATAAAACCTTAACTCTTTCACAGAAATTTCAGGATGGTAGAGTATAGGGAATCCAGGGAATGGCTCAGTGGTAAACGATGAGCTGAACATGCATAGGATGCTGGGAATATCCCTAATAACAAAATCAGACAGAGAGATGCATGTGCCTCTGTGTGCATGAGTGTGTGTGAGAGAGTATGTGTGCATGTACACACACACACACACACACAATCACACACAATCACACACAATCAAAACCCAAAAGAACACTGTAGTAGGTGTGGTATGTGTTTGTTATTAAACTACCCAATCCCTTAGCACTTGAGAACATGTATTCTGGTTTCTGATTATCTCACTGAGTGATAGAAGTAAGCATGCACTCCCATCCAGTATGCGAATTCATATTTGTGCACAAGCATAAGATAATGACTGATACAGACAAACTTCACTGACTGATGTCTGAACAATGCTACTCCATTTCCTGTCTGAGTGAGTAGAAAACAGGAAGGCAACCCCACAGGAAATGAACTGCCACATCCACTGGTAAAGTGAGCATAGAATCTGAAGAGAAAGGTGGAATTACTCTCTAAATCCAAGTCATTATATAAAGCACTGTGGTTACTTGTGACCAACCAGCCTCAGAAGCTACAAGTTGTTGAGCTTGTATTTTCTCATACAATTTGTCTATAACAGGAGGGTAGCGCAGAGAGATCAGGACTCAGTGGTAAACTAATTTGTTCAGCAGAGCGGAGAGTAAATCTGAGCTCGGGACTGTTAAGTATGGGACCCTGCTTCAGTCCCTGAGATATACACTTTCCTGCTGAGGTCAGAAATAATTGCTGATAAAAGTTGTAAACATAGCTCCCTGATTTGTTACGTGCCATCCTACATTACTTACAGGGTTTTCTTGAAGCCTAAACTTTTCATTTTATAACAGCAAAGTGCTGTTATTCCTAACATTGTCGGAATCTACATTCTAGGTCTCTTTTACAGGTGAAAAAGAAAACCTCCATAAGTGTCTAGAAACATAAGCAGGAACAGATGTACAGGAAGCTTCTAGAAAAAAAAATAGCCTATGAATTCAGCAAGGCTTATCATAGGAAACATGTAAATAAAATTTGAGGTCCAACACTTTGTAATCACTAGTAAAATAGAGCTCAGTGATAATTATCAATGTGTGCTAACATTGATAAATAAATTACTGAGTGCTTCTGATGAAAGTGATACTTCACCTCTAAAGCGGTAGATGAAACCAGGAGGTAGAAATTGGCGAGGCGGAATAGGGAAAAAAAATCCCAAAGAGAAGTGACTGGTCTCTACTTTGCTAAAACTGGAAAAAGAGCCTGTGTGAGGCCAGGGACACCCAAATTGTCCAAACCAAAAATGTCATTGGTTCCACCATGTCAAAAGGCTAGAGATGCCAGAAAGAGATGAGGGTCTTGTTTCCCCATATCTCTATTCTCCTAAAGGAATACCCCTTTCTAGGAAGCTATTTTGAGGACATGTTGAAACTCAGATGCACTTGGTAATGAGAACTAGAACCCCCTCCTCTCTCCCTTCCTTCACCCACTAGAGTCTCATTAGTTCCCCAGCATTGGGGCTCAGTGGTATCTTATTCCCAAGGACTTCTGCTGCTGAACAGAGTTTCTGCTTTTTCCTTATTGTAAACTCCCTATAATAAAATACGTTTTCTAAAAATCATGTTCTGTTGTCCATAAATTGTATTCCTTGAAGTTATAAGAATCCCAAAGGCACTGGCTTTAGGTGATTTTGGTGGCCATAAATTTCCAGGACCCTAGCTCCATGAGGCCAGCACAATAGGCAAGACAGGTTTCATGGCTTGCAAAGACAAGCTTCCATACCATTCTCTAGAGGAAGACAAACAACCTGAATCAATTCAAGCTGCCAACTATAAATCCCCATTTCCTGATAATTCCAGTCATAAGGAACACACTATGTAGGAAGCCATAGAGATGAAATAAGTTATATCAGACCACGAGACTCTCTGTAGCACAAACAAGCTCACTTCTATAGAGAAGTTATATGGACTATAATGAACGTAGAAGGAACCTCTGGTATAAAAAAGGTTTACTAGACCTTGTAGTCAATTAGTAAGTGTGTGTGTGTGTGTGTGTGTGTGTGTGTGTGCATGTGTATATGTGGGTAGAGGGTTACATGCATACACATTCTTGTGTTTAAATGCAGGTAGATATGTGACAGTTCAGAAGACAATATCTGGTGCCATTCTTACCTTCTACCTTGCTGGAGACAACTGTCTCTGGTTTCTCTGATGCATATGGTAGACTAGATAGCCTATAAGCTTCCAGATTTCTTCTATTTCATCTTCCTATTGCCCATAGGAGTCTAGAATGCTACTGGGTTTGTCTTTGACATGGGTTCTGAGGATTTGGGCTCAGATGGTCATGCACAAAATGTAATTTACCCACCAAGCCCCCAGAGCCTAATGGACAGTCTTACTTGGATCTTGATGTACAAACAACACATAAGAAAAAAGTGGCCCATAATTTGAAAACTGAATAGATACTTACTAATAGGTTGTGATAAGAATGTCATTGCTGTATTAAAGGTAAACAATTAAATACTTAAGGAGGAAGAGATGCCATGAGTGGGAATTGGGCCCCTGCAGGGCCAGCAGATGGACACAGACTGCTTATACATAGCTGATACTTTGCATCAGGTTTCTGCCTATTGAAGATTCTATTTCAAGAATACCATGGGAAGATACCATGGCATAGTATATGAAAATCCCAAAGCACGACTCATAATTTTCTATTCTATTTATGGTACTTAAAATATACTTAAATATATGACATTATGGGCTGCCAAAGTGGTTGAGTCAGTACAGTGCCTGCCACACAACCATGAGGGCCTGAGTTCAAATCACTTCCATTAATGTAAAATGCTGAATGTAAAGTCACAATTTGTAACACTCATGCTGGCAAGGAGTGGGGGGAAGGGGGAGGACAGAGATAGGGCAATTACTGTAGTTTACTAGTCAGTCATCCTAGAAAAATCAGTGTGTCCCAAATACAATGAGTGGCCATGTCTCTAAAGTCAAAGTGAAAACCAAGAAAGAAAAATGGCTGAAGCTGGCCTCTAGTTGCTACATGCATTGTACACATATGCACAGGCATAAAAGTAGGTTTATGTGGTCATGCGTGTACACCTCCATATAAGCATATGCATAAGCATACGCATAAGGACAGAAATTTAAAATTAAACAAATAAAAAAGGTTATCTGAGGACAGTAAGTAATATCTTACGGAATAGTCAGTTAAAAATGAAATGACTGTCCTCATCTACATTTAACAGGTTCCTCTGAACATTCTCTCCAACCTAATCCCAGGAAGCCAAGTGCCACAGATTGTAAATAAACTGTAAATAAACTTTTTGTTACAATAGCAATAAAGGGCCATTAAGAAAAACTCTTTGTTCTCAAGAGAAAAATACTAGGCTTGGATAGAGGTCTAACTTTCAGTTGGGCCAAGTCAATTCCTTAGCCAAAGACCACCCCTAGCCAGGCAGACTCCCTGTGATTCCTGATAAAAAGACGGGTGGAAGAAAATAGTCTTTTAACAAGATACTATATTTTTCCTTCCCAGAATTCCCACTTCTTGTGAGATAGCTTACTGGACCAAAGCCTTAAAGCTTCATAAGTTTTTACCTTCTGTTTGTCTTCTTTCTGCCTCTTTTATAAGCATGCTTTCCATAACACTTGGTGTCTCACCAACACTGTGTGCTTCCTTTCTTACTCTTTCTTTAATTTGCCTTGCCCACTATATTGCCACTATCCGGGCATCCTCTCATATCCATTTCATGCAGTCTAAATTGAAGTGAATTTTCCCCTCTTTCTTATCCTATTCTCTTCATCCTTGCAGCTGCTGAGATTTACAGCCTGCCTACCCTGGGGATTTTTCTTTTAAACGATAATAAAATTGCCCTTGAGTTTCTGTTTGAATCCATTCTTAAATTATTGTATTAATGAGACTGAGAACCCCAAGAGGGAACCCTGAATTCCCATATATCATTCCAGTCATAAGTGTAAGAAATCGTTCTGCAACCATTTACAGGGAGCTTGATAAGGGAGTCTCAAAATGTACCCCATAGGGAAGCCCACAAGATAGTGGATGGACTATACATTTTAAAACATTTTTATTACTCATGGAACAAAAAAATAACTTAAAATTCATTACAGTGAAGGGATTGTATTCTAATATGGTTCAATGATTAGGAAAAATTCTTAATCATTCAGCTAGAATATTTTAAGAAACAAAATGAAAGAAAGCCACGGGGATCAGCCAGTTGAGTCATATATTTCAAAGATGGAGATAAAATGGTTTATCTAAGGTCACAGGGATGGTTGGGGTCAGGTGTATCACAAAGGGTCAGGTGCAGTTATCCACAATCATGTTCTGCATTCAACATTGCATATAAAAATGTTTCTGTGATCCTATTAAAACTGTATTATTTCTTAAGTGAGAAAGTATGCAGGAGTAGGTTATCACTTGGGGAGACAAATTGATAACGGTGGAAATCAGGGTTAGATATACCTGTATATTGGCATGTATACACACAGCTTTAGGTTTACAGCAATTGACCTTCACATACAGTTTCCATAAACCACTATGCTTTATTTGCTCTCCTAAAAACATGGCATGTGCCACCAACAGTACAGAAACCAGAAAGGCAACTATGCTATAGTCAATGAATCATTAAAAGCCACATTATCATCTAGAGTTCACAATTTATAGGAGATTTTGTTCCTCACAGTTACACAGTAGAGCTCTTAAGTATGTATAGTAACACATATCCACCACCGCAGTGTCATACTCAATAGCTTATCTGGCATAAAACTTCCTGGACATTTATCTACCCATTCCTCCCTCCAGGCCTTTCATAACTACTTATCATTTCACTGTTCCTATAGTATTTCTACTATATTCTACTATAGATACTATTTACTGTCTGTATCTTATTTGTTTTTCACAAAGTTATTACTACTTGATTAGGCTCATTATCTGTGCTCCAACAAGTCAAGCTTAGTCACCAGTTCTTGATAAGCTGACTAACATGAGATTTTTTGGGGGAAGTCTAGATTTTTGGTGTCCATCTTTTTAATAGTTTGATAGCCAAAGTGGGAGACAGAAGTGTCTCTTTAGAATGTCTTCATCTCTGCCAGGACAGTTACATCATGTCTCAGCAATTTCATAATATACATCTGTTACAGAGTGGCCTGTTTTACTTTTTTTGATTTAGTAAAATATATTTAACTTTCCTTCACAAATATTTCAATAGTTCATCTTCTCTTAGGACTGAATGATGCTCCATCACAAAGATGTATGACAGCTTCTTTATCTAGTTGCCTCATGAAGTACATGCCAGTTTATGTCAAGTGTGGGACAATTATGAGATCTGTTGTTATAAATATGCACAAGTAGGTTGGTGTGTGAACACAAATTTCCCATTTACTTAGAAAAACACCAAGAAATAGAGTGCTGTATCATATGGCAAAAGAATGGCTCCTTTTGGCAGGCATTTCTAGCATCTCAAAGTGTTTATGTTATCAACTTTGAGGGTCACTGCCTGTGGCCCAATCCAGGTTTGGCTACCCATCCTTAAGAAGCCAATTAAAGGATCCAAATTAATAGTAAAAAGCAAAAAGAGGAGATTGATTAAATGTAGTAGGGAAAAGAAGTCCAGTTACTATTCTCCATGTCTGTCTTACAAATACTGAAGAAGGGTTACAATTTACAAACAGGGCTGGGGATATGCACATCTAAGCAATCCTGGTGTGATACTTACAGTCAATGAACTTTGATCTCAGCATATGAGGCGGCATCATATATTGTTAGAACTATAGGAAATCTCTTTCTAGGAGACAAGCTCCCACAATGGCTGGGACTTCTTCTTTCTTTTAGTATGAAAATCTGGGCGGAAATTCCCGTTTTGGATGTATCTGTTGCTTCAGTTATTTGATAATTAGATTCAAAGATACAAGTATTTGTTTAAAATATTTTCATATAAGCCAGGTCAATTACAGTTATACATGAGGTTTACCATCAAAAGTTATCACTTAAGGGACAACCACACACAACAATATCACTCTAGAAATGTCTTTGGACACAGCATGCAGAAGCAGCTATTGCCTATTTCACAAGTCTCCATGCTGTAGTATTTAACATAGGACTTTTTATATGACCATTGTATTCCCTATATCCACAATAGTGCCTAGACATAATCTGTTGTCATTACACAAAACTAAATGAATACATTAACCCAAGTAAACCATTCCCCCCACCTCTAGTATTATAGTAGAGAATTCTATTTATTTTAATAAGTGAAGTACAGACTGATGCTTAGATACCATGATGTGTGAAAAGTAAGTATTTGTAAATAATAAAATTACAGTCAAAGTCTTTGCCCTATAAAAATGTAAGGGAAAGAGGGCAGGGGAGGGGAAAGGGTGAAGGAAAATAGAATCTTTCCTTGTACTCTGGGACACATGCTCATGGCATGGAACAGGGGACAGAATCCTCTGCACCATTTAAATAGTTCTGTCTTTATTTGCTATGCACGTACAGTTGAATTTGCATAAATTAGATGCACATAAGCTGAGCCTCCACTATAATTGCAAAAACCATTGCACTGGAAATAAGCCTTCATTGAAATCACATTAGAAACCGAAAAGATTAAATTTGATTTAGAAACATATTTAGCCCTATCAAGAGGTAGATTACAGAAAGTTTATAAAACAACACAGACATACAAACCCAGCCAGATAAAGCCTGGCCAGGGAATGAAAGCAATGCATTACACCAGTGAGCAACACAATGATGGACTGGGAGTCACTTGAACATTCCAGATCTTGCTCATAGAATTAAGTAGCTGAGAAAACAGGCAGCACCATATTCATCTGGCTTCAGGTACCTCAACTACAGAAAGGGCATTAAAATACCCTCCAGATAGATTTGCCCAAATCCTGGGAGCATATATACCACTCTGGATCCCCAATTCTCAATTTTCCTATAAGACCATAATAAAAGTTTTCTGTACCTCAGTATGGAGGATTGAGGAGGTATCTCAATCTTACTGCAGATTTTCTGACCAAAAGCCTTTGACGAGTCTCATGCTTCCTAGTCTTAATGCCAGCAAAGTTCCTATTTAATATTTATTAAGAATCCTCAGAATCCTGTGAATTACATAATTATATGCGCTGGTTATTATTTCCCTTTTGCTCCTCTTCACAGGCAAATATGGAGCAAAATTAGTCACTTATCATAAAGTTTCCCAAAAACATGCGCGTCTAAAGAAATGCTTGATAATTGTTCTTAGCCATCTGGCACCAAGTGATGCTCATGAACTCACATGAACCATTTGGAAAACTTCCAAAAATGTCTATCTTAATTTGACATCTCACTTACTGAAAGTTCCAAGCTGGAAAAATTCGTAAGAGGAGAAAATGTTTTACAAAAGGGAAAACAAATGATAAGATCCCTCAACTCATTTACATGCCATAGGAAAGCTTACAAAACCCATCGCCTGCAGCCAGCTTTAACTGACTAGCCTCAGATAACACTTCCCAACACATATGCACACACATACACACACATGGCCCATCACTGAGATATTAGTGACTGGTAGTTGCTTTTTGAAGTCCTTCTTAAAGTTTTTATTCTTTAATATTTTTCTCTTCCCTACTTGTAGAACTTGCAAGGGTCCTTCTTGAAATTATGGCCTCTCTCCTTTTAGTTGTTATTTTTTAAATATATAAAGCTAAATATATAAATACAACCCAGTGTATCTAGCATCACTGGTATCTATGAGTTCTTAACTGACCACTGGTATTAGATAAAAAAATTAGTGGTTTTATCCTTGGAAAAGACTATTTTTTCCACTCTCAGCATTCATTACTTACCTGTACTTGTTTGTTTACAGGTGGGGTCCCATGAGATTCCCTCTTCAATGTTATTATGCCTATTGACAATGCCTTTCTCCAGTTTTATTTAGGCAGATTTCTATCTTGGTAATAGCCGACAGCTCTGTATCTGGACTTAAGGCCACTCAACAGGAGGCAAATCATGCCTGGTACTGAGAGCCTAGCCAACTACTCAGGGTAGTGAGATCATGGATATTAAAGTTCCTACTATCATCATCCACATATAAAACCACAGTAACACCTAACTACATTCTAAACATCTATCCTTTTACCTACAAGTAAATGTAGCTCTCATTTCTTATAAAACAAACAAACAAACAAACTTGTCTTTCTAAGAGAAAGAAAACATTAAAGAAAATCACAAACATCCAAAACATGGACAACAAAGGCTTGTAAGTATGCCTGGTCCCAATAGATACATCTACAAACTCATTCCTGTACCTAAGGCTCAGGGGACCTCAGGGAAAATGGGGCAGAAATATTTTAAAAGCTGGGGGACAAGAAAAATTTCTATGAGATTATATCTCCTAGAAGATTTAGAGAAGCATTTTTCATGATTCATCAGCAATACGGCTGCCTAGTGAAGTCCTTTTAGATGGCTGAATCCCTGACAATTACAGAAAGATGATTCCCAAAACTGCCATGCATCTCTCTCCCAAATCCCAGTCTGGGCTATCAAAAGTAGGTTTCTAAAGACCTGAGTTATTATCATATCTTCTCAATGGTGATCCCAACATGCCTCCTACCCCACATTTTAAAAAGCTTATAAAAATAATGTTTCCACATCTATGTCCAAAATTGTGAAAGCCTCCCTGTCTTTAGATACAATACCACATTCTTAACCTGACTTAGATGAGCCTCTGTGACACGGTCCCTGATGACCCTACTTGGTCTCATTTTGAGTCACACTAAGTCAATACTAGCCATACTAGATCCCATTTTTTGTCACTGGGCACTTCCAGGATCTAAATGGAATTAATATTTAGAGCTCATTAGAAATTTAAAAACGGGATATTCCCTCTCATAAGAAATATAAAAACAGATTGGGGAGTGTGGTGGTTTAAGTCGGAACGACCCTTTGGGCTCATGTGTTTAAATACCTGATCCCCAGTTGGTGGAATTGTTTAGAGAAGATTAGGAAGTAGGGCATTTCTGGAAAGGCTGTGTCATTGGTGATGAGCTTTGAGGTTTCAGAAGCCCATGCCATTCCTAGTTAGTTCTCTCTCTGTCTATCTCATCCACGTGGACCTGAGTATAAGCTCCCAGCTAATGTGCCGATGCCATGCCCGACTGCCTGTTGCCACGCTCCCCACCATGACAGTAATGGACTTACCCTCTGAAATGGTAAATCCCCAATAGACTGTTTCTTTTATAAATTGCCTTAGTTGTGATGCTTTGTCAGCACAATATAAGAGTAGCTAAGATGGGGTGATTTCTGAATGATTCAACCCTTTTGTTTCTTCTCAGCCAAGAACAGGTTGCACACCTTTGACCAGCCACATTCTAGAGTTACAACTTTCTATTTTTCTTCTTAAATAGAATACATATATCCAATTTACAGAAGTATTTCCTAACTTTTTCTTCATTCAAATGCATTTTCTTTCTCAATCATACCTATCTGCCCACACCCACAACTCCCTATAGCTTATATAAGCTGGAAACCTGGATGTTAAATTTCCTTTTTAAGTAGAGTTGGAATCCACTGAGCCAGTCTCCCAGAGTAGTCAGAAGAACATTACTTATCTTTCAATGATTTTATGACAAGCTCCAGCTTCTGAAAATTACTGGATATTACTCTAAAAATAAAACATTATAGATAATTACCCCCTAGAATGGAACAAATCATTATATTAATTTGAAAAGTTATCTTGGCTATGGGGGAGAGAGTACTTACTTGAAAAAAAATGCCAATGTACATGAAAAAGCTAATTTCTAAGAGGAAATATGAGAACAAAAAATTGGTTCTGGCTTTCTGAAATTCATTTTGCTGATGTTAATAACTGATCCAGTGCTATACAGTCTCACAATGCCTGCAGAGAGAGTTTCAGAAAGCATACTGTAAGGGGAAGAATGACTAGACATTATAAGCGAGTGAAAAGTACCATATTTATTTTAAGAAAATGCATTTGGGATTCTTTGAGAATTCAGTACAAAGAAGTTAAAGGAGAAAGATTGGTGCCATAATTTCTGGAGAATAAATATACCAAAATCATATAGAGGTAGGTGAAAAGAAATAGAAGTCAGTGACATTAATTACACCTAAGATTTATAAAAAAAATTTCAAGTCATTTGTTTCTACAACAAATAATCAAAAGTGTAATATATTTTTAACACATGAGAAATTCTAGCACATGTCCACTTTAGCAGGACTGTGATGGTAGGCATGGCAATGTGGAAAATTCCAGAGTCCACACTCAGAACATAGCACTATGCTGCACAGCTTGTCATAAATGAAGCCAAACTGAGGAGGAATACCTTCAATATTACAGTAAAGTAGAAGTGAAACCTATTTCCTGATAATTCAGGAGTTGAAATAAAATATCAGTCTTCTATGACTGCAGAAATCTAAGTACTTTCGGTCTCATTATTTGCCTTAGGTGAAGAAAGACCTCTGATCCCTAATTCAAGATAGTTTTAGAAGCCCATGAACTCTAACTAGACAAATATACATGACTTTCTTTGAAATACTTGCGATGTGGTGGTAACTCACATATTGGATAACAAATGTTTTGGGCAGGGGGAACCCTGTAGAATCACATATCAAAGGATTACACATACCTGGCATGAGAGTGGAGCAGCCTCCATGAGTCCAAGGTTCATAGAGTGTTCGCTAAATAAAATTCCAAGGTGAAAAGAACAGTATGTCTCCAGGTAGAAGATACTATATATAGAAAGCCAAGGCAGGGGACTGCCGTCTGCTCAAAGAGCGTAAAGAAGCCATGCATGGAAGTCTGAGTTATGCATTTTTGAGGATGGCACATTCTAATGAAGCAGAATGAAATACTGGAATGAGGTCCTCCAGACATTTTAGGCTACAGTAAAGAGTTTCAACATCTTAAAATGATATTACTAGTGAGAAGACTAAGATATTATATGTAATGGCTTCCTCCCTCATTTCACCATTCCACTGTCCATTTGCACTACACAAAACAAAATAGAGGTATATCCTGGAGCTTAGTGAAAGAGGATAAAGCCACAAGATCAAGGAGTAAAATAAAAGAAGAAAAGACACGTTCATATGGAGTCTTAGTTCACAAGAAGGCAAGTTCTTCCAGGGCAGTTCAGAAATGTGAGATCAAAGAACCCATGATGCTCTTGGTTCCGACCACTATGAAGCATTTGTCCAACTCTGGGACTTCTGTGAGCTGGCCTTTAAACTGCTGTCACTTGATATTAGCACTGGATACAGTTCTACATGAGTATTTGGGAATGGTATGAGATAGATTTTCTCTTTTGTAGATTTTGTCTTGCCACCACTCCTATGTCTACACTCCTTTGGTTTCTGTTATTTTTGAGTAAATAACACAAAGGTGCCACTTTTGACATCTTATTCCCTATAGACTCTATGGATTACAAGTTGTAACAGGAACCTGAAGGAACACACCGATGTTTATTAGCTGGACCCATGTGTTGGCTTAATGCAATAAGGAGCTAAATAGTAAACTTGACAAACCCTCTTAAGTTTACATTTGTCTTTCTGAATATTTGCCTTCACACAGTTTATAAAACAAGAATAATGTTTGCTTAGGAAATGCAATAAGGTTTGGTAGAAATTTCATATGAGGATCTTAACTGTCTTAGATAGTATCAGTGCTCAGAGCATCCTAAAAAATGAAATTAAATAAGACCTCCTATATGCTTGTTTCAAATAAAATTAAATACATGTCATGGCCATGGATGTAGCTCCGTGGTAGAATACCTGCCATAGTTCTATCTCAAGAGATGACAAAAAATTCAAATTAATATCTATTCTACATAGTATTTTTAAAATATCCATTAAATTTCTTTACTATGTGAAACATATATTTATTTAATGACTATAATCTATATCAGATATCATCTTATAAAAATTCAACCTTTTATGATATCAACCTTTTTCAGAAATTTATGGTTAGGAGTAAAAACATACCATTCTCAGCGATATAAAATACATATCCTCAAACAGAGGCAAGGATGAAAGTAGTAGGAACATAAAGACATGAAATATCCAGTTGTTTTGAAGGGCACATGGAAAGATAGATTCACATATGACATTTGAATCCACTAAGAAGAAAGCAGAAATGATATAAATTTAAGTAAATAGGACCAAATATGGATTACTAATATGATATCATTTAAAGTAGAATGATAAGATTGTATTTATATGTTATGACTGTACTGTAGTAGAATCATAAAGGCAGCTCATTCATGATGAGTCTTATTATATAGAAGATTATTTTTAAACCAAACCATCGATAGCTGCTAGGGAAGTGAATGTGTCCTTTATAATTTTTGTTAAATGTGTTCTCATTGTTATATATGTTCCCCTAGGAAGGAGGCCGTACTTTTGAACAAAACCACATCTAGAACCACTGATAATTAAAATCATTCCAAAACTGGGCCAAAAGAAAAGTAGAAGGAGGGTTTATTACATCTGGACAAACTTTTAATTAGATTCTGGCCTGTTGAGAAAGACTCCTTAAAATGGAGAGCTAACACCAGAGGAATAAAATACGTTCTGTCATCAAAAAGTGCAAGCAATAGAGTACACATTTCCTAATAATTGCTAACAATTCTTTCCACGGTAAAGAAGATAAGTCTTGCACCCTTAAGATATTAGATATACTAAAATGCCAAATCACTAGTGAGTCAGAAAATTAAAAATAAATGTCACTCTTGCATTTTCATATACTTAACATCACTAAAAAGGGGATTAATGTATGGGCAGTTCAGTGCACAAGAAAGAAAAGCAGTTGCTTTCATCTCCCTCAGAGATTCAGATAATACACACACCCATTCTAATCTGCGTCAACATCCTACTTTTATTAGTGAGCCTCAGAGTGGTGAGCAGTTAAATACAGATCATTAGCCACTGAATGTTTAATTACATATCAGTATTGCTTGAAGATTAAAAGTATGTCTGTCGTTCAATTATCCCCACATAGACTGCCCCATTTTCTGCCCATTCAGCTAGGGACAATGTATTTGCAAAATAGATGACTCTACTCTAAGATCTGTTGGACAGTATCCTGGAGAGCTGATTTCAAAAGAAAGATAAAATACACCTGTTCACACATTTCCTATCTCGGAAGAACACAAACTCTTGTTTCATGCCTCTCTATATGCTAGTGAATAGCGTAGCCCACCAGACCCCTCTCGGTATCTTCTTTCCATTTAGACTTTAACAAAATGATGTCAGTCTTTACGTAGCTGGCCTTGTAAATCCAAGACATCCAATAGAGCTAAATGTTCCACGTAAATCTCCTCAACCCTGGTTTCTACATTTAAGTATATAATCTGCAAAGTTTTGGATCAACGTATACAGCTACTAATAGTGTCTCCTATTTTGTCAGGAGAGTTCATTTCTCAGGAGAGAGGCAAACAGGATCACATTTAAGTCATAAGTTGAAGATTAAAGGATCAGAAAACTGATTTAAACCATGTAAGTGGTGTTTGGGATAATTTACTGACTACATACACCAGAAACATTTTCCTTCAGATTTTTGCAATCAGCCTATGAAGACAAAAAAAAAAAAAAACCCAAACCAAAACAAAAACAAATTTCCATCTCTCTCATCTGTGTCATTGTGAGCTGAGCTCATTTGGTGCAGGATACCTACAGTTTAATTGCTTGATTTAGACTTGGCCGGTAGAATGCATACTGAAACATTACTCTTTTAATTATGTTAATTTATATCTCAAAAGCTAAATCTACAAAGGCAATAACATTAATTATTTACTTGTCCATTAAAGTTGAATATATATTACCACGCTAATTGGCTCTATAAGTCTGCCAAAAAATTAAAAACAAGTGGCTCACTGATGTACATGGGGAGGGTGTACAGCCTCATTTTCTTGTTTTTATCTGTATCACAAGAAGACATGGGTCAAGCTCTCTCCTTGTCTATTTAATCGTCCACATATCTTCTTAACATAGATCTAGCTTAATGTACATTCTGGGTTCCAACATAGTATTTCATGGAGTTTTTATAGTGATCAAGAAAAAGAAAGCTAGAGATAAAGACACTTCCCACTTACCCTGGTGGGAATAGCAGATATATGAATTACAGAAAAGCAGCCCCAGGACTAGGTGTGGTAGTGGTGCCTTTAATCCCAGCACTCAGTACGCAGAGTCAAGAATATTTCTGCAAGTTTGGGGAAAATCTCGGTCTATACAGCTAGGAAAAGCTATATAGTAAGACCAGGCTACATAATGAGACCGTGTCTCAAAAAATAAACAATACAATATAATAAATAATAAATAAAATCAGACAAGAAGGAAAACCAGTAACCTCTGTTCGAGGCCTCTGCTAAGACATTCTTAGCTTTTGAGTTGGGGTAGACACAGGGCCAGTTCACAAATTCCAAAGGATTAATTTATTAGTCAGTTGGATATTAGGTCAAATACAAAGGTAGACAATGGACTGCTATAACAGGGATTAAAAATGATCCTAGGTAATTTGGCTCTGGGCTTGACATTCTAACCTCTCACATCACAGAAGATCCTTCTACTCAGGCAATCAGCTTGTGCATGTATAGCTTCTTCCCAGAGACTTTCACTCACAGCAGGTTTTAAAACAATTACATTTGGTGGTGCATGTTCTGGGAATTGAAAACTAGCCATTTCTACTACACTGTTTGAATACGGCCTGTTCGCAAAAGATGGGTCCCTCCTGAGGATTCTCCAGAAAATCTTGCTTAAATACCAACATCAAATTAGTTTTATTCCTAGCCCAAGTTAGAAAACGGCATGACATATAACCACAGAATACAGCCAAAACCACAGAAATTATTATGAGCGTGGAACCCCCAGTGTACATCTATGTACTTATACCTCATGATAAATATGTACCCCAGAATACCAGAAAGGAACTTCAGTTAATACATGAAGGTGTTCTCTGAAATGATTTAATGCTGGTCAGCTATCTCTTACTTGTTACTGAACAAATGAGCTCAGATATTAAAGCCTATAATGTCCATATGACTATGCTCTTGGGCTTATTGTGAAGAACAAATGTAATGGGAGTAAGAAGGGACTATGAAAATCCTTAACCACTAATTAAATGTCAGATAATGCAACAGGAATTATTCTCTTTGGTACTTGAACAATCTCAATGGATTTATGCTGATTTATTATGGAAACAAGAATTTAGCTATATTTGCATGTAATTTTAAGGGTTACAAAGTTTTTTTGCACTGTATGTAATTTTAGTCATTACTTGGTCCAAAGGAAAAAAATAACATGCAACCTTCACAGAGCCAATTAGCAAGAAGTCTTTAATTAATACTCAATAAAATGTTCTGAAAGCAGAATGCCTTCCAAAGGTCTTGGGTCACTGTATGCATTAATAATTCAAAAAGGTTTATTTTTATACACAGAAAAAGACAAAATATTAAACATGTATTTATGCATGCACACTTTAAATAATACAGCTAAATTGCTAATGGTTATAGAGCAATTAGTACGATATTAATATGTAATGAAAGGCAGATTTGTGCATTTTCTAAAATTTAAATTATAATTCAAATGGCTACAAATCTACTGGGAAATAAGATACTATTCCACTGTAGGAGATACCCAGAAATGTTACCAAATGTGAAGATAATTTGGAGATTTTCTTCAGTAGCTCTAAGTTTAGTACTGTAATAAATTATCTTTTCAGATTCCCTCAGAACATTTTATGTATCAATCACTGTAATAAGGTTGTGCTGGGACCTGGGGGCTGAAGCTGAGACGTTAGGTTCATATTACATTCTGACCCTCTTATATTTAACACTTAAGTAACATTGAGCTGTCTGGCTGTGGCACAGTACAATGAAAATGTCATGTTTTTCTATACCTTAGCATTATTAAATGGCAGGAACTGATCCAGAAGACATAGAGGGCTACTGCTTACTAGCTTACTGGCTTACTCCCCAGAGATGGCTCATATTGTTTTCTTATAGAACTGAGGACCATCAGCCTAGGGGTAGACCCACCCACAATGGACTAGCCTCCCATATCAACCATTAATAAAGAAAATTTCCTATAGGCTTGCCTGCAGCCTAATTTTATGAAGACATTTTCTCTTCTGCACTTTAGTTTCTGTCAAGTTGACTTAAACATAGCCAGCACAGGTGGAGCGTTAACATTGCAATTGGGTCAGTGGAAACTTCTAGACAAGGGTTTGAACTAGAAGTCGGGCTCACCTTAAGCCATGCTAAAGAGATAGGTAGAACAAATAGACTTTTCATGAGATATTCTACATGTCTTTCCAAGAATCTCCATCCCTAACCCAGTAGCTCACCGAAACACAGTTGTGTAGCTTTGTAACTCTGCCTATGCTTCTGAATTACACAGAAAAAAAATATATAGCTTTTCATTTTCTTCTTTCTATCCATTACATAAGCATGCTTTTGTTAATGTGCTTTCCCAATAGTTTGTATGTTTTCATTCACTTTCTAATGCTTGCCTCTCTACCATGCAGCTGCAAGCCCACCATGTGTCTGACCTCCGCGCCAGCTTAAATGGCCTAACTATTTTTTCTTTTCTTCTCCATTCTTCTCTGGGCAGCTGCTAAGATGTACATCCTTTCTGCCCTAGGTTTTTTTTTTTTTGATATTTTTTTTCTGAATTCTAATAAAATTGTCCTTTTGAGCATCCTTTTGAAATATTTCTTAAATATTTTATTACAATAACTAAGAACCTCAAGAGGAGACCCTATTTTTCCCTGCATCATCCAGGATGAAGAGACAGCAAAATTCTTTAAGGATAATTACTTCACAAATATTTTCTAACGAGAGACTAGGACCATTGAACATTTGACTAGTGATAGGCTCAAAGTACAATGAAGAAACAAACTCCAGCAGGTTGAAGATGCTCATTGCATTTTACTACATTTTATTCAAGTGACAACTCGCCCAGGGGTTGAAGAACAGAGAAGGAGATACAGTGGAAAAAATCTCCTTTTTCAGGGGGGATACATACACACACACACACACACACACACACACACACACACACATATATGTGGATGAACCATAATTTGTGGATGAAGTTTATATATATATATGTATGTATATGTATATGTATATATATATGTGGATGAAGTTTATATAAATATGTATGTATATGTGGTATATATATATATATATATATATATA